>NW_024112324.1:0-17635 GCF_003073215.2 Triticum urartu | reverse complement strand
CCGCCCCGCCCCCTTATTACACACGCCTCTCCCGCGTCTAGCTCGTCGGCGCTGCTGGGTCCGGCTCCACCCATCCCCGCGCTTCGCGCCAGACGGCCGGCTGCGCCGCCCCCGCCTCCTCCACGAACCTGGGTGCTCTACCCCCTTGCCGGCTCCCCGCTTCATGCACCACTCCACCTCGCGCACACGGCTCCGGCCTCTCCGGCACCCGGGCCCGCCCGGCTCTGCCCGCGCCGTGGCCTGCTCCGGCCTCCCCAGCATCCGCCTCGCTGGCTCCAGGCCCCCGCGCGCCTGCCGGGTCGCCGCCCCGCGCTGGCCGGCTTGCGCGCAGGGCCGGCCTGCCGCCTGTCCACCCCGCGCCGCCCAGCCATCCGGCTCGCAACGTCCGCGTGTGCCGGCTCCGCGCTCGGGCCGGCTCCCCTGCGCCTGCCGGCTGCTGCCACTTCCCTTCTGTTCTGGAAAGAGGAAACAAGTAAAAGAAAGACCCGGCTGGTGGGAAAGAAGAAGAGGCCGGCTACTACGGCCGGCTGAAAAAAGAGAAAGCCGCGTCCGGCTGGAAGAAAAGAGATGCCGGGTGCTAGAAGAAAGAAAAAGAGGTGGGCCGGCTGCCCAAAGAAAAGTCAAGCCGGCTGCCCAAGAAGCAAAAGAAAAAATGAAGGGTCCGACTTCCCACGTGGAGTCCGACAAAAAGAGAAGAGAAGAAAAGGGCCGACCGCCCGATGCCAAAAAAAAAAATGTGCGTCCGACTGCTAGATGTGCGTCCGACAGCTGGCTGCCTGGCCGGCTGCAAAGAGCCCGACTGCAGTCGGGGTCCGCCCGCCCAGCCGACTGAAGTAGAAAAAGGAGAAGACAAAGTAGTTGCAGGGAGACCCGGTCCGACTGCTCATCAGTCGGCCCGAATCTCGGGGGCTACACCCGGCGGGTGAGCTGACGCGCCCCGCGAAGAAGAAGACAAAGTAGTTGCCGGGAGATCCGACCCGACTGCTCAGCAGTCGGCCCGAATCTCGGGGGCTACAGCCAGCGGGTGCGCTGACGCGCCCCCGCAAGGATTGCAGACAAGAGAATAGTTTTGTCCGGCTGTCAGCAGTCGGTGGAAGAGAAAAAGAAGAAAATGGGCGCTGCAAGACGCCTCGCCATCTGGCCGGTCGAGCCTCACCGGTCCGGACTCCCCTTTGAGCACCTGGAGGCTCGAAGGTTGCACCCAGCGGGTGCGCCGGCGCGCTCCGCGAGCGCCGAGCCGCGCCGGCTGTTTTCAGCAAACTCCGCCTCGGTTACACGAAAACCAATGTGAGCTCCTCACCCGCATATTTTTGCACCACGCAAGCATGGATAACCCCGAGCGATGCTCGTGGAACTATCTCCACATTTCATTACAGTTGCATCACTGTTCGCCCCAGCGCCAGCCAGAGTTGGCCCGGGGGCTAGCCGCTTGGCCTGAGATGTTAGTTCTCGCAGACGGCTTAGTAACGTGCGCGGTACCAAAGGGCCACTCTTAGTCACAGACCGCAGAGCAGTTGTCCGGCTAGCAAGAGTAAACGCTGGAGGCCATGTCCAGGAAGAAAAACGATTCGGGCGACCTGGCCATTTGCTTTACAAGTATCTGCTCGGTCGAATCTGCTTCTAGACTCTGAGTACTGTACACTCCACTTCGCGGCCCACTCTCAGCCACAGACCGCAAAGCGGCTGTCCGTCAAGCGAGAGCACAAGCCAAAGAGCGGAGGGAACACGAAAAAGATTAAGGGGGCTCGGACGAAACCGAGTCGGCACCCTCCGCATAAAACTTGCAATGCTAAAAATATTCATTTGATATATCTGCGTGGACTAACTTTGTCTTTTGCATGATCATTTCCGCGAACACCCGCCAAAAAACCTCCACCCAACTTTGCCAAGTTGCTCGGAGGCTTGGGGGCTACTGCCGGAGTAATTGGCCATGGATACCCCGAAGGCGGCGAGACAATAAATCAAGACATCAGCGCTAGCAAAGCCCCTCAGTCCGACTGCCCGGCCGCTCCTGCCGGCTCCCCGTCCGACTGCTTTGCCCGGCCGGCTGCGAGCTGCCGACAGCGCCAACCAGCCGGCTGCCGACTTCAGCCTGACCCGACAGAGACAAGACACCGACACGATGGCCATACCGCGGACAAGACGACTGTACCCGAACACTGCTGAGCAATAGTGATACACTGTAGCAGGTGTAAGATGTCACATCGTTGTCTCCCAAATAGTGAAGTTGGTCACGTGGGCCATCCCTTGTCCCCTGGGCTCCCCTTTATAAGGAGCACCAGGGGAGGCTCACACACACGTATGGCCACAGGGCCTCACACATGCTAGGAAGCTAATTAGCTATCCATCCATCCATCCAGGATGAACACACTCCACGCATACATGCTAACTAGAAAGCTAGCTAGCGCGCGCGCACACACACCCATTCATCCATTCACCCACGGCCAAGCACACACTTGTGCTCATATGCATATACGAGGCCAGATGCCTATGGCACTGACCTCAGATACAGCTCCAGGAGCAACTCTGTACCAGATATACATACCACATATACTCAGACATGCAGGAGTAGAGGTATTATCTCTCCAGAGAGCCCCGAACCTGGGTAAACTAGCGCGTGCTACTCGCATAGCCGTCCCTGGATATTCCGGCAGCAGTCTTGCCCTCACACAAAGCCACCTTGTGGCATCTGTTGTCTTGCACCCCCTGTGAGAATACCACGACAACCCCCCTAGGAGCATGCGCGTAGTACTTTGTTTCCATAGCTAATAGACTTTTACAATAAGTATGTGAGTTCTTTATGACTAATGTTGAGTCCATGGATTATACGCACTCTCACCCTTTCACCATTGCTAGCCTCTCTAGTACCGTGCAACTTTCGCCGGTACCATAAATCCACCATATACCTTCCTCAAAACAGCCACCATACCTACCTATTATGACATTTCCATAGCCATTCCGAGATATATTTCCATGCAACTTTCCACCGTTTCGTTTATTATGACACGCTTCATCATTGTCATATTGCTTTGCATGATCATGTAGTTGACATTGTATTTGTGGCAAAGCCACCGATCATAATTCTTTTATACATGTCATTCTTGATTCATTGCATATCCCGGTACACCGCCGGAGGCATTCATATAGAGTCATATTTTGTTCTAAGTATCGAGTTGTAATTCTTGAGTTGTAAGTAAATAAAAGTGTGATGATATTTATTATTAGAGCATTGTCCCATGTGAGGAAATAAAAAAGAGAAATGCCAAAAAAAGAGAAGGCTAAAAAAACAAAAAAATGAGAGAAAAAGAGAGAAGGGGCAATGCTACTATCCTTTTACCACACTTGTGCTTCAAAGTAGCACCATGATCTTCATGATAGAGAGTCTCCTATGTTGTCACTTTCATATACTAGTGGGATTTTTTCATTATAGAACTTGGCTTGTATATTCCAATGATGGGCTTCTCAAAGTGCCCTAGGTCTTCGTGAGCAAGCAAGTTGGATGCACACCCACTTAGTTTCCTTCTGAGCTTTCATACACTTATAGCTCTAGTGCATCCGTTGCATGGCAATCCCTACTCACTAACATTGATATCTATTGATGGGCATCTCCATAGCCCGTTGATATGCCTAGTTGATGTGAGACTATCTCCTTCTTTTTGCCTTCTCCACAACCACCTTCTATTCCACCTATAGTGCTATGTCCATGACTCACGCTCATGTATTGCGTGAAAGTTGAAAAGGTTTGAGAACATCAAAAGTGTGAAACAATTGCTTGGCTTGTCATCAGGGTTGTGCATGATCTGAATATTTTGTGTGATAAAGATGGAGGATAGCCAGACTATATGATTTTGTAGGGATGAACTTTCTTTGGCCATGTTATTTTGAGAAGACATGATTACTTTGTTAGTATGCTTGAAGTATTATTATTTTTATGTCAATATTAAACTTCTTGAATCTTTTGGATCTGAACATTCATGCCATAATAAAGAAAATTACATTGATAATTATGTTAGGTAGCATTCCACATCAAAAATTCTGTTTTTATCATTTACCTACTCGAGGACCAGCAGGAATTAAGCTTGGGGATGCTTGATACGTCTCCAACGTATCTATAATTTTTAATTTTTCCATCCTATTATATTATCCATCTAGGATGTTTTATATGCATTTATATGCTATTTTATATGATTTTTGGGACTAACCTATTAACCTAGAGCCCAGTGCCAGTTTCTGTTTTCCTAGTTTTTGAGTTTTACAAAAAAGGAATACCAAACGGAGTCCAGTTGACGTGCGAAGAAGCCCCCTGAGTAAAATAGTTGGGCCAAAAGAGTCCCGAGCCATCCACGAGGGTGGAGGGCACGCTCTACCCACCTTGGCGCGCCCCCTGCCTCATGGATGACTCAGAGGCCCCCCTGCGTGAGACCGACGCCAAAAATTCATATAAATACAGGAACCCCCGAAAAGAAACCTAGATCGGGAGTTCCGCCGCCGCAAGCCTCTGTAGCCACCAAAAACCAATCGGGACCCTGTTTCGGCACCCTGCTGGAGGGGGATCCATCACCGGTGGCCATCTTCATCATCCCGGCGCTCTCCATGGCGAGGAGGGAGTAGTTCACCCTCGGTGCTGAGGGTATGTACCAGTAGCTATGTGTTTGATCTCTCTTTCTCTCTCGTGTTCTTGATATGGCACGATCTTGATGTATCGCGAGCTTTGCTATTATAGTTGGATCTTATGATGTTTCTCCCCCTCTATCTCCTTGTGATGAATTGAGTTTTCCCTTTGAAGTTATCTTATCAGAATGAGTCTTTAAGGATTTGAGAACACTTGATGTATGTCTTGCATGTGCTTATCTGTGGTGACAATGGGATATTCACGTGATCCACTTGATGTATGTTTTGGTGATCAACTTGCAAGTTCTGTGACCTTGTGAACTTATGCATAGGGGTTGGCACACGTTTTCATCTTGACTCTCCGGTAGAAACTTTGGGGCATCCTTTGAAGTTTTTTGTGTTGGTTGAATAGATGAATATGAGATTGTGTGATGCATATCGCATAATCATACCTGCGGATACTTGTGGTGACATTGGAGTATCTAGGTGACATTAGGGTTTTGGTTGATTTGTGCCTTAAGGTGTTATTTTACTACGAACTCTAGGGCTGTTTGTGACACTTATAGGAATAGCCCCATGGATTGAGTGGAAAGAATAACTTTGAGGTGGTTTCATACCCTACAATAATCTCTTCGTTTGTTCTCCGATATTAGTGACTTTGGAGTGACTCGTTGTTGCATGTTGAGGGATTGTTATATGATCCAATTATGTTATTATTGTTGAGAGAACTTGCACTAGTGAAAGTATGAACCCTAGGCCTTGTTTCAATGCATTGCAATACCATTTTCACTCACTTTTATCATTAGTTACTTTGCTGTTTTTATATTTTCAGATTACAAAAACATATATCTACCGTCCATATTGCACTTGTATCACCATCTCCTCGCCGAACTAGTGCACCTATACAATTTACCATTGTATTGGGTGTGTTGGGGACACAATAGACTCTTTGTTATTTGGTTGTAGGATTGTTTGAGAGAGACCATCTTCATCCTACGCCTTCCATGGATTGATAAACCTTAGGTAATCCATTTGAGGGAATTTTGCTACTGTCCTACAAACCTATGCACTTGGAGGCCCAACAACATCTACAAGAAGAAGGTTGTGTAGTAGACATCACCCATGCTCGAACTTGTTAAACACATCTCGTGTTAGGAATGTGCAGCAGACATGGCAAGGCTGCACGAAGGCGGGCGATGGCGGTGCACGATATGGTGAGCTTGAGTGTGCGGGTAATCTGGACGGGGCTGAGCACATCGGGTTGGCGGTGGGGCATGGCGGGGTTTGGTGGGGGTGGGGATAAACATAAGAAGCGAGATCGATGTCGCCCATCTCGTTGAGCGTTTGTCAGAGCTCCTACAAGAGAGAATTTTGCGCCTACCTCCGCAACCTGATCTTCGAAGACCTACACCGCCTGCGCCGCTATCTCCTTGCCTTCTGCTGGTCGGCATCGACTCTAGGAGGGCGACAAGGAGCGAGTGGGGAGGATCGGAGCTCAAATCTGGGAGGGGAGGGATGGGGTGCGGGGCTATCAGCTTCGGGAGAGAAGGGGAAATCTTGGACTGGCGGCGTTTGTTCTGAGTGAGAGACTGGGAGGGGGTGGGGATCTAAATGCGCACGGCCACCTCTTTTCACTCCTCACCGGGCCTAGCCATGTGGGCCGACTCGACATGACATGGCACGACACAGACACAAAAGGCCTTGCGATGGCACAACCCGTTTTGGCCTTTTTATAAAAGCATCATACCGGCTCAAAGGCCTCAGCTCAAGGATCGACCTGTAATGCGAGCGAAAGGCTGGCCCGCCCCGACACTGATCAGAGCCTGCCCAAGTTGTTTTTGGCCTTGTGGATGGTTTTGGCCTTATAGGCCTTTTGTTTTTAGGTTAACTAGCACATATGCCCGTGCGTTACAAGGGAGAATTGTTAGATGTCCCTCATTTCATATAATCTTCTTTTCGTGCCACTCCACATCACTATGACGAATGTAGCAGATAATGTTACCCTCATCCCTAGCGATAGTATGAAAGCAGTGCTCGCCTGAGTTTCACTAAAAGAAAAGAAATAAGAATGGATGCAAACTTTGTTAAACTTGCCAAACTTGTGCTATTTTTTTTCTTTGAGAAAGTTAATGTTACTTGTCTGCGGTATCCGAAAAACTACAACTCTTATGACAAGAAGATAAAGAAAAAGATTGATTAGTATGAAGGAACCTCTATTAAACATGGAGAGCCGGTAATTATTTTACTTCCTTTCCACAACTTTACCTTACTCGATCAACTGGCATAAGTATAGATAAATAGGATGTGTGTATGAAAATACAGAAAATGTTGAAGGTAAGATTTTGACAACCAACTAACAATATTAGAGATGTAACCAATAGGTTAACTGAAATTTGCGGGCCCAGCTATATTGTGAATTTTCAGCAAAATGTATAGTTTATTGCCTGAAAGCTACATTTTGTTGTGTTCGCATATGAATTTTCAACTGTCAAGATGCATAACAATTTTTTTGTGAGAATCAGCCAGTACTACGTACATGAAACTCTCACCTTGAACATAACTTGATGGCACTGTTGCATGCCATATCCTGAGTTCGGTAACAACAAACATAATGGAGACACATGGTTTCAAAATCTCACCTTTACAAAATCATTCAGAAAAAATAGAAGCTTATATCTGACAGTATGCTTGACACACCGGTTTTTGATATGGTTCAAGTAGATGGTAGCACCAGGACGTGCAAAGGCATTAATGTGAAACATGAAAAAGCATGATTATCTGTCCCCGTTCGTTTGTACTATTAATTTCTCACCTTTTCACCATTCTTCTAGTACAAAGCAACATACAGCTTGCTGACGCGTGTCCAAAAAAAACACTTTAAAATATGATTGTGTCCATGTTGTCATCTTTGGTTAGAACTTTATAAGATCCTTAGCATCAGGTCTAGCTTGCTGACAGTAAAAGGAATTATTTAACAACAGAAATGAAACATTGATGTTAGTGTTTGAGAATTCATATCCATGCCAATTTGACAAAATGATTTGAAGAAGTTCCTTTCATGTGAACAAAACCCTGAAGAATCTGAACATGAACAACCTGATACAGTACCATAAGTGAAGCGAGAACAAAAGGATTCACAAAAAGCATACTTTCCTGTATATACTCTTTTGCAGGTTACAAAAATCAGAATATACTTTGATGTTGTAGGATCAGGATCTTCAAACTATTACTACGTTTGTTTATGTGCAGTACTGCTACCCTTGCTTATCTACAGTACCGCTAGCCTTGCTTAGCTGCATTTCTAATAGCAAGATATATTGTCATTATTGATCAGTCAATCATATATGGACGTTATAACCAATTGAACAGTGTTAGTAAACTATACTGGATTCCTTTTAACTGCTAGTGCCATGCTTCCTCGAAGCGCCTACGGCCCCTCAAATATCAAATGATTGGTATGTGTTGCATGTTGGATGCAACAATCTGTGCGAAATCAACACTATCGGAGGTAAACACTCCATTAACATTTAAATCCAAATTAGGGAAAAATGAATCAGTAAACCAAAAGAGGGGTGAGTGCATCAAGAAGGGAGAAGAAGCAAATGGTCTCGGATCAATGGAGTCGGAGACAATGAAGCAAACTTTTTCCAAAATGGGTTCATCACAAAATCTTTGTACCATCTGTGTACCTGGAATTCGCCAAAAATTCTCTGTACTTTTTTCTTTCAAATTTAGTTCATTACACAACACTTGCACTACATTTGTATCATGCTCGGGGTTACAGATAAGTATTTGCATCAAGTCAGTACATCTTTTTGGATGCTTATAGTACTGCTAATATGTAGCCCACACCCGAGAGGACCAGATCAAAGGATTAACTTGGTTTCAAACATATTGGACATCACCAAAGAACATTCAATCTGTAAGGGTTCATAACAAAAGTTCAAGTTGCATAATTACTTTCCCTCCTAATTAAATTATCTAGCAATACAGATGGAATTAACTTATTCAGTACCCAATGGAATGTGAACACAACCTTAAAAAATGAGAAATTGATTTCACCACAAAGAGATGTGGATGGAGAATTCCATCGATGGAAGTTGGACCAGATGAGTGGATCGAGTTCTTCATATGCATCGGTTAGCAAATCACCAGCACAGTACACATGTCCTGAACCTCCAAGGGAAAGCAACAGTCCGCACATGGCACTGCCAAAGACGATTAGGGCGAACAGCAACTGGGATCTCATCACGTGGTGGGGCATACTTGCAGCTGTAGACATGTAGTGCAGCAACACCCGCAGCACACACACATGCACACAGGTCAGGTCTGAAGATGGGGGAGCAGCTGGCCCCCCACACGCATGGAACTCTTCTCCTCGGCAAGCCCGTTCGTTGCTTGGAAGGCAGAGGGGTGGCGGCTGGGAAGGGATGCGTCGCGAGCAGAACGGCAAATGCGCAGGTGGGTGTCGAGGCGGTGCAATCGAGGTCGGCAGCATGCTGAGCACCACGGCGCCCACCACATCCGTCATCTCCCCATGATCCTCTCCAAACTCCCGAACCCCATTGTCCGGGCCACCGCCGGCGCCGCCGTCTCCACCTGATCCACTCCAAGTCCCAAACCTCACTATCCCAGTCATCGTGGTGCTAGTGTTCCTCCTAATCGTAGCAATCGGCAATGCCTGAAGGCGGCTTGAACTAATCCTTGCCGGTGGGTTTGTGGCGTCATGTAGACCTGCCTGTGTAATTTGTCTGCTCTATCGCCACTA
The DNA here is from genome assembly GCF_003073215.2 of Triticum urartu. Classification (NCBI taxonomy): domain Eukaryota; kingdom Viridiplantae; phylum Streptophyta; class Magnoliopsida; order Poales; family Poaceae; genus Triticum; species Triticum urartu. The sequence continues at coordinate 8,256 of NW_024112324.1, read as the reverse complement.
ATGTCGGCACAAGTGCAGAAATGCGACGCCGTCGATCACGTCCCTGAGATCCCAGTGCCCATGGAGCCGCCTAGGGCAAGACTGTGTTAGCCATAGCGACATGCGAGAGGTGAGGCGGCAGGGGCTTTGGGTCAGGTCTAGAAAAGGAGAGGGTGGCGGTCGGTGTGGTCGCCGGCATCGATTTGATTTCCATTGAAGGCGGGCGGAGCGACCGCACGGAGTTGAGCAGCCAGCGATTTTGGGGATCCTTTGTTTTTCTCTCGCTGAGATTATTACCCAGTGACATATTGTTCTCTTTTTTTGACAAATTGTTCTCATTCTTTTTGACGTGATGACGAATTGTTCTGTTTTCTAAGAGAAAAATTGGTCTGGGCAAGCGAGAGAACTACGACGGGCGAGTAAAAAAACCAATCGTTTTTGTTCTCACTTATGGATGGTATTGATGGGTAATTTTCATCAACTCTAGACATAGTTTAAATCTCAACCGTCAATTTTTTAAAATTAACGGATATAAAGGTGATGGATGAAGAACTATGAAATCTTCCGTCCTTTAATATTAGGTAAAAAATGTACAAAAAGCACTAAAATGCCCAGAATAATAACCCTAAAAATGCCAAAAGAGCGCTAAAAGACCAAAATAACTCTAAACAGCGCTAAAAGGGCCGACTTAGGTCACGTGCCATGGCGGCCTGTGAATAATGGGCCATGTCGGGCCGACCTTAAGGTTTGGCTTTGATGACCAACCTTCTTCCATGGATGGCGAAGGTCGGCCTGGCCCTTTTATTTGCTTGTCGTGCCGGGCTAAAAACCTATGCCCGTGGGACGGCTTTAAAAGCGCGGCCCATATGGCCCGCTTTACTCCTCACTGCTGGTCCAATTCCGAAATATGGCGCAGGCCACCGAAATGTAGAGCACGCCGACAATCAAACATGCGTCGAGAGCATTTACTTGTGGTGTTCTCACAAGTGATGGTTCTTGGGCGGATGAGGATCTGTGGCATGCAGGTCTCACGGCACCTAGTCTCCCCGCGTGATTTATTTTTGGCTTCCAGTTTTCAAAAATTTATATCTTTCCAACGATAAGTCAAAATTAATTCTGTTTTTATATTCATGTTTCTCATGACGAGGCCTTTCAAATAAGATCCTGAATACATTTTGATGAATTTTCAAAATTAATGTTAAATTTCAGCTCTTGAAACTTAGTAAGAGAGACCGATAAAATCATGATTTTATGCCTACAACTGTAATAAAAAATATATTAAAATTTTATCTCCAAAACTTGGTAAGAACAAGCAAGAGAATCACAAGTTTCTGATTCAAAATCGTAAGTTTCAATGACTGAAACTAAAAAAGTATTATGCCCTTGTGCGGGGTTCAACTACTCCGCGAATCGCGAGGCAATCGAGCAGCCCGACAGGGCTTGGCAGGTGCGTGCTCCTGCAAATTTCCGGGTCTTGTGATCATTTCCTTCTTTTTTTCACATAAAATTTACCTTTCCTTGGATTGTTCCGTGCATGGCTTTTTCCCCCTTGAGGAGATCATTGTACGTAAAGATCACGGCTTTAGGTAAAAGTCTTGATTTTAGTAGTGTAATAAAGTATACCAATAAGATTGTCAAAAAATAAATAAAATACACCAATAATACCAATAAAAACGTTACAACAAGAATGAACGAAAATAAATTGGGTAAAGTAAGTGCCTATAAAACGAAAGACAATGTAATTATAATCTCTTTAATTAATCAAGTGCACAGAAAATGTCGGTACATGTAATGCAAAAATAGTCATAGTTATTTTTGCTAAAAATAACCGTATCTGAAATTAAACAGCAACGATAACTCGAAAATGGCACATACAGAAACCATTAGCATATTCTCATGAGTCTCCAGCGTGGAGAATCAAGATAAGATATGCCCATTAGCATATTCTCATGAGTCTCCAGCGTGGAGAATCGAGATAAGATATGCGTCAATTCTTGTGATATTTTCATCCACCACTTAGCTAGTTCACAAACCGGCACTGCTTTCTGATCTCCCCGTTGGCCCTGGTCTTGACTTCGATACTGCCCATCCTCACCATGGCCGCCTTGAACTTTTGCTCCCACCGCCCACGGATCCAGGCGTTGAGGAGCACTTATGCCCCAGTCTCCGACGAACGGAGTGCGGCGTCCGACTTGAACAATACTTTTTTATCGAGCACGTTCCTGTAATACTGGTTGTCTAGGTCCCCAGGGGTCCTCAAGTCCTGCACCACCACGGGGTCACCAGTGCGGTTGCATTTTACCTGCACAGATGCAGCGAGCGTGGCGTCCATGGCCGAGGGGTCCGAGAGGTTGGGCGGGAGGCGGTCCGAGAAGGACGAGCAGTGGGAGATCCCGACGCTGTGTGCGCCGGAGAGGGTGACCATCTCGTCGACGGTGAGCCCTTTGGAGGCGAACATGTCCTTGAGCATCTGGAGGGTGGCGAAGGGCGGAGGCAGGTTGGAGAGGGTCTCGCTGGCGAGGGACACGTTCCCGTCGTAGCGGCCGGCTGGCATGTCGAAGTACGCCTTCCCGTTGCTGAGGAAGAAAGTGGCGTCGCGGCCAGCGAAAGCGACGATGTCCGCACACGAGACGACTCCGGGGCAGGCCTCCTCGAGCGCCGCCTTTGCCGCGTCGATCACCTCGAAGCCGCGCAGGCTCGGGAAGTTGGGGATGCCGAGCTTCTCTGGCTGAGCGTTGGCCGGCGTCGGGTCGAGGAGGACCGATGCGTCGCACCCCTGCACAACAAAAGAACTATGCTCGTCACGTCCGGTGACATCACAATCACATAGTTATATGTATATAAGAGTGCGTACGTAGCGACAGTTTTGCATGTTTACATACCCTGACGAAGTACATTGTTATATGTATATAAGAGTGCGTACGTAGCGACAGTTTTGCATGTTTACATACCCTGACGAAGTACATTGTTATATGTATATAAGAGTGCGTACGTAGCGACAGTTTTGCATGTTTACATACCCTGACGAAGTACATTGTTATATGTATATAAGAGTGCGTACGTAGCGACAGTTTTGCATGTTTACATACCCTGACGAAGTACATTGTTATATGTATATAAGAGTGCGTACGTAGCGACAGTTTTGCATGTTTACATACCCTGACGAAGCAGTCGTGGAAGAAGAGGCGGATGAGCCCGGCGCCGATGCCAAGGTTGGCGTACACCGCCTTCCTCACGAGCCCTGCTCCAGTGCTCCCCCCTAACCTAATTTTGAAGGGGTATTTTTGTCCCCGCGATTTTGTTTTTTTCCTGGCTCGCCGCAGCCTAAATTCAAGCCCTGTCTAGCCCTGTATAATCCAGACCGTATACGTACAGTACCTACTAAAGAGGGGGGGCTTTAGTGCCCACACTTTAGTGTCGGTTACCGAACCGGCACTAAAGGGCCTTACGAACCGGTGCTATTGCCCGGTTCTGCACTAGTGAAAATTCATGAAAAGTTCGACATACTTTATTAAACAAAAGCGTACATGATACATTTTAACTTAGCAAAAGTTCATATTTCAAATCTTCACCGACCGTGGAGGCATCCGTGTTCCACGTCCTTTTCTTCCCCATGTTCGGTTAGGACAAGACATGGGACATGGGACACGGACCTGCCCACGCCCGTCTCCGATGTCCAAGTCTTCCTCGCCAGAGTCCGCTACCTGGCTGTGGACATCACCGGTCGAGGTGAGGTCGACGATCAACGTGGATAGCCTAGCCTCATGGTCGTTACAGTTCGGAGCGAACCGCGCGAGCGATGCCGAGCTATTGACGTCGGCAACAACTTTCCTGTCTGTGACCGCCTGCGCCACCTCCGCGTTCGCCTTTGCCTTGATCTCCACCAGCAGGGCATCGTACTCTTCCTCCATGACTCGCCACCTCCATCACTTGTGGCGGCTGTCTGCGGGCGCTACACAAGGATTTGTACATCAACCGCTCATCACGAAGGTCGGATTCTCCATGGACATGCCCATGATGGCATCCTCACTTGCCAGCTCGCAGCGGATCTATCCCTCTATGAGCCGGTGCTGCTCGAGGAGGCGCAGGTTTTACCTATGCTCCTCCTATAACATCCGAAACGCGGAAATTGACTGACAGCGCTGGTTGCGTCAGGTGCTCCTCCGCCATGATGACCTTGTAGTGCACTTGCGCCATGGTGAAGCCGGCAACCTGCGCGGGCGCGGGCTCATTGTAGGACGCCTACTCCATCGTCCAGCCGTCATCCTATGCGCTCTTCTCCGGCGAGCTCGCAGGCAGTTTGGCCTCTATCCATCGCGCACAATGGGCCTGCCAGCCGGCCGCAAGGCTAGTCAACTCGATCTTCTGCTCTGTCAAGAGCTTGTCCAACAATGCACTAGAGCTCGATGGCATTTCGTCGGAGGTGCATGGAGGAGGAAGGGAAGCAGAGGCGGTGAGGTGGATTGTGTCATGCGCTGCCACATTTAAATATCGGGCACCAACCAGGCTAAGCAGCAAGCTATTTCAAAGCGGGCGCCGATGTCGGTTTCTCGGCCGCTGCACATGTTTAATGTCGGCAGACAGACGCCCAATCGGGTATTTTAGTGATAGGTTCTATAGGAACTGGACGATCCGACGGGTAGCTGGCTTAAATGCGGTAGAAGTCGTCCTGTCTGGTCCCGCCGCTCCGACATTGAACAAGCGTGGAGACCAAGCCGACGTGGCGCGTGAGGTGCTCTTGGCCAATGCACTGCTTCAATGCCGGCTCCAGCAACCGGCCCTGTCCGCTCTAGGCCGGCATGAATGCGGGTCGGGGAGTGGAGGTATGATCGCGTGGGAGATGGTGCAAGCATGGGAGATTGTTTTGAGTGGGACTGCATTGTTGGACATGTACATGGAGGCCATCCGGACGCTGCAAACCTTCCTCTGGGTTGCAAGAATTCGGACACACGGACGCGTCCGTGAACAAATACGGGTTCAATTGGGTAGTAAACTATGTCCGAACAGCTGTTGGTCCAAACGACCGCGGGCTATTTGTGTGTCCGTGTTAGAGATGCCCTAAAGAAGGGAGGACAATGGGTGAGGAGCACGACAAATGTTCTTCCGTGGAAGAATGTTTCTTTGCACTATCTTGGAGAGTAAAGTCAAGCAAGAACATGCACAAAGGGCATAATCTTACAGCTCGAATAGGTTGACACTGCGTGCGCTTATTCCCTGTGTACGTTAATGTTGGTGTCGGGTGGAGTCCATAGTAGATAATGCTATCTAGCACGTGCCGAAAGTCATCATGGTGCATCATTGGTATTTGGTATTTTATTACTTTATTAGTGCAAACAGTTTTTTTTGTTTTGCCGCTGTCCGCCAGAAACATGCACAATAGCCTTACAAACTAGCTGACCATGCCTTCTCGAGAAAAATATATATATATATATATATATATATGTATATATATATATGTATATATATATATATGTATATGTATATATATATATATGTATATGTATATATATATGTATATATATATATATATATATGAAAACAAAACTTAATCTAGACTGTTCGTTCAAATGATATAAATGTTTAAAAGTCAGAAGCCAAAAAACAAAGTACTTGCGTGCCCCAAATTCCCTCCCGGATTGCTAATGGTGCATGGGGGAAAGGAAAATCAAGAGTCACCATCCAATCGTCCATGCATGATGGTCCTGCACCAGATGACTTATGAAAGTGTTATAGACGCCGATAAGACAACGTATGCACAAGGCAAGTATGTTTCAACACAAAACCTAAAGGAAGCGAGAATGTGAGATGTAGATGGCCGAAAAGGCCGTCAACATTTTTTTTTACGGGAAGGCAGTCAACATGTTTGTTATGTTATGATACACCCCCCTTTCTGTTGTACGCATTAACCTCCTGACTCATGCCGCGCCGCGTGTTCGTGCTCATCAGAGGTTCCCTGTAATTGCTCTTACTACTATTTCTATCTATCAATGCAATGATACACAAGTCTTTTGCGTATTCACGAAAAAAACGTATTTGTTATGGGTTCGTTTCTTCAGCAAACTAAATATACTTTGACAGTCACATCTCATAATAAAGTACACCAAATATTTTCGATACAGATCAGATATGAGGCAAAATTGGACCAATAATACAAATTTTGGTAGCAAATAAACAGCAACGGAAATTAAGCTAACACATAGTACGAACAAAAGCACGAGCTTATTTCGATCAGTCTCCGGCTTCAGGAGTCAAGATGAAGTAGGGTTTTGTCTCATCAACAGGTCGCTAATTGACGAACCGGCACTGCTTTCTGATCTCCCCGTTGGCCTTGGTCTTCACCTCGGTGTTGCCCATCTTAACCATTGCGTCCGTGAACTTTCGCTCCCACTTCCCGGGGTTCTTGGCGTTGTGTTCCACAGCCTTGAGTGTCTGCGGCGACAGCAGCGCCGCGTCCGATTTGAACAACACTTTACGGTCAAGTACGTTCTGATAGTACTGTTTGTCCAGGTCACGGGGGGTAACGTCGTCCTGCACCGCCACGGGGTCACCGCCGCGGCTGCACTTCTGCTGTAGCGAGCTAGCCAACACGGGTTCCATGGACGTGGGGTCCGAGGGGTCGGCTGGGAGGCGGTCAGCGAAGGACGAGCAGTGAGAGATCCCGACGGTGTGCGCGCCTGAGAGGGTGACCATGTCGTCGAGGTCGAGCCCCTTGGCTTTGAACATTGCCTCCAGCACCGTGACGTTGGCGAAGGGAGGGGGCAGGTCGCGGAGGGTCTCGTTGGCGAAAGACACACGCCCGTCGTACCGGCCAGCCGGCATTTTGATGTCTACCACGCCGTTGCTGAGGAAGAAGCTGGCGTCGCGTCCAGCGAAAGCGACGATGTCAGCGCACGAGACAACCCCACCGCACTCCTTCTCAAGCTTCGTCTTTGCGGCGTCGATCACCTCGAAGCCGCGGAGGCTGGGGAAGTTTGGAATGCCAAGCTTCTCCGGCTCCGGGTTGGCCGTCGTCGCGTCTAGGAGAACCGAGGCATCGCAACCCTATAACAAAAAGGACCTCTCGCCCGTTAGGACCTCACAAACACATATATCTTATACTGCACACGTATGGGCGTAGCATGAATTTTACCATAAGCTGACACGTACCCTGACGAAACAGTCGTGGAAGAAGAGCCGGATGAGACCGGCACCGATGCCGCGATTGTTGTCTGTGGCGTTCTTTACGGCCTCCCTCACAATTGCCTCCGCATTAGGGCAGGAATAGCTGTAGTAGTTCAGGGTGAGCGCCGGTGCCGTAGGTGGTGTCGGGCTTGGGATGGGCGGCATTGGGTTGGGATACCCATAGCTCGCTTGGCATGTATGCGCCATACAACCGAGCAATGCTACCACAACCAAGGCAGCAAGCTTATCATTATCCATGGTTGCAATGAGCTCTACAGCTAGCTAGAGCCTAGAGGCCGGCTTATATCTGGAGAGAGGACGAAGATGGATGCATGGGTGAAGGAAACTTGGTGTTGTGCAGGTCTATTTATAGCTGGATAGCTTAATCAAAGCTGATGAGCCTGTGTCCTCGACGAGCCAACCACCATGAGATGGATATTATGCATGCATGGAATTTTGATTAATCCTTTGAGCATGCATGTTAAGCTGTGGCGTTTAAGTCAACAGGGAACATGCATGGCGAGCATAACCTGACTGGTCACAGCTCGCACAGTTGACATTCCGTGCCCATTTCCCCGTTGATGTGGGTGTCGGGTGGCATCAAGTAGTTACGATAGGTTTTGATAATTGTTTCGTGTGCCTCATCCAAGGGAAGGATGCAATTCTGTTCTTTTGCTGGGGACAGAGACCGAGGGTAATGTCCTGCTTCTCTTGCGTGGTTCAGGAAATTGGTTTTCTGGTCGTTGGGTTAAATTTTTTGCCCCCGAATATAGTTGACAGTTTTGTCTCTAGTCTCAACTAGTTTATACAAGAATCAGTGAAAATCAGAATTTCTTGCATGTGAAAAACTAGTCTATACAAGAATCATGAAAATCAGAATTTCTTGCGTGTGACAAGTTGAGCCAAATTCACCACCTTACTCAAAATTCTGTAGCCAAGAGACGTAATTTCGTGGGAATTTTTTACAAGCCTCCAAAGAAGAGCAAACACGAAAAATTCAAAACCAATTCCAAGTGAAGACAAGGCACACGGGTATGATCCAGGTATGAGATTTCAAGCAGTGAAGGTTTTACCCAGGTCCCCCCCCCCCCCCCCCCCCCCCCCCCCCCCCCCCCC
>NW_024112323.1:0-9099 GCF_003073215.2 Triticum urartu | reverse complement strand
TTATGTATCCTATTGTTTGTTTGCGATAGAGTTTTCGGAGTGCGAAGCGTGCTATTACGAGTCACTAGGGTTTGCAGATCGTCAGCAAGGCAAGTAACACTTTGATCATACCCCTTATTACCCAGTTTTTATGCATTAGTTTCAATCCTCAAACATTGGATGGTTAGGACTTGAATACTTGTGGGTATTGGGAAGTAGTGATGAGGTATAACCTATTGTATTTATTCAAAACCTCAGAGTTACTTCTACGTTATGCTTATACCACTACGCTATGCTCGTAGACGTGGTTTGGTTGAGTGATCCATGACAGTTGTGAGAGTTTAATTAATGGTTAAACTTAAGGTGGCTGCTTTAATACACATCTTGGTGGATTGGTTGAGGCACCCTAGAGCACCAAGTGGTTGTCTGCGCACCTGGAGCAATCCAGTGTTGTCCTGGGATATCCCGGAGTACCCGTGTGATCATCCTATGGTTTACCACCTAGGCTCAAAGGGATCATAAGATTATTCATACTAGAAACTTTCGTGTGCAGCCACAAGCCATTATGGGCTCTGACATAGTTGATTAAGTTGTGTGACCTCTTTCAGTGGTAGGCTAGCAGATGTAGGGGATGTAGGTGGTACTGTCTACCCAGAGTAAAGAGTTAATGCTTCTGAAAGACTATGTCTCGGTCATTTGTTTCTCAAGCACCATGTAGTGCGAGAAATCCAACGAAGGAGATCGAGTCTTGTGGGGAAAAGTGCGCAAACATCTGCAGAGTGTATAAACTAATCATGGTTAGCCATGTCCCCGGTCATGGACATCTTGAGTATCTGGTACTTGAATTATTGATTTGATCTCGACACTCTATTGATTAAATTGTTGGGTTGATGATTACTTAATTTGGGATTGAGTTGGAGGAACCTTCTCAATGTTTTCAACAAACTTTGTAGTTAAATAAAATATATTCCTTTGTTGTAGGGAAAAATTAGCTTTCTGCAAAAATAACCATAGAGCCTCCACCAGCCAAATATGCATATGGTTATGGATACTACATGTTCATTGCTCTATAGTGTTATATTGCCAACATATTCCATGTGCTGACCCGTTTCAGGCTGCGACATATTATGTTGCAGACTTTTCAGACAAAGAGTAAGGTGCTAGGTCGTTGTCTTGCACTCAGCTATGTCGTTGGAGTTGATGGACTCATTTTGCCTTCGAAGCCTTCCGCTATTATCTTCATTAGCTGGCCTTCAACCATATTATTGTAATAAGTACTCTCTTTGAGATATTCGATGTAATAAGTGTGCGATTGAACTCTGTTATAAATCCTTCAAGTACTATGTGTGTTAGCATTACCGATCCAGGGATGACACTTATACATAGAGATTTGACCGTTTGAGGTTGGATCGCTACAAGATGGTATCAAAGCACACGCTGACTATATGACGCGACCACTAAGATAAGCCATAGGACACCCTTCGCTACTCATTTCTGACTCTTCTCCACTTTCCACTCTATAGATGACGGACCCAAGGAACATGTTTGCTCAACCGGATGAAGACACCCCTTTTGGATGACACTTGAAGGAAGCCACTAGATACCTAAACATCAGAATACCAAGCTTCACCGGGACCTACACCGCCACTCTACCTGAAGAAGAGTGTTGGACCATTTGAGTACATGTTCCAGGAAGGACATTCATACCAGTGACTGAGCCCAAAGAGTTTTCCTTTGATGCACCAACCTGGAGTCTAGGAAAGAGCATGGTAGCTCACATCGCCATGGGACGCATTGGCGAAGTTTACCGCAAGGATCTTAAGGACACCATCTACCAGATATGTGGGTGCCAAGATGAGCAATGGGAGATGATCAGCACCAGGAGGGACAAATCCATTGTAGCCTACATCCAGGAGTTGAACCAACACATTCGTCGACAGGAGAACCAGATGTGCGCCAGCATGATAGACATGAAGAAGGTGATGACCAGAAACATGGAGCTAGAAGAAGAACTCAAGTCTACACACGATGGATATGAGGAGGAAATTGCAGTTCTACTGGAGAAGAATGAAGATCTGAAGAAGAAGCTAGGAGTATTCATTGGAGACCCTGCGCCAGGAGGTGACGATCATCCCGAAGACTACATCATCATCGACGACACCGACTCCAACCTAGACAGTGATGATGACTATGAAGATGAAGCTGGAGTGGATATCATGGAATCTTCTTCTGATCAAAATTTCTAGTCGACCACCATATTATCAGTAGTATACTCCCCATGTATATAGAATAGTCCGAGTACTTTGTAACGATAGCTAGATCGTTTGTATGCCCCTTGTTTGAATTGAGTGGTGTGATATGAATTTGTTTGTCTCATGTGCATATGGGTAGTGATTTTCCCCTTAGACCCCACTCTATTCTAATCTCTCCCCTCTAAACCTATCAGATGCCTCCAAGACGTGACCCCGTATTTGTTTTCCCATCGGAGCTCACATGGCTGATCCAACAGCAGAATGCCTTGATGCAGCTATTAGTCCAGAACCAGGGCAACAACAACAACAACAACAACAACCCGCCGCCGCCACCTCCAGTTGACAACTTAGCTCTTTTTCTAAGGTTGAATCCGTCGGTGTTTTCCAGTAGCACCGAGCCAATAGTTGCTGATGACTGGCTCTGCAAGATTGGAAGGGAGTTGACCACCGCAGGGTGCACAGATGCTGAGAAGGTGCATTTTGCCGCACACCAACTAGATGGACCCGCAGCCTCATGGTGGGAGAATTACACGGCCACTTTCCCCATAACCAATGTCACATGGGATCAGTTTTAGCAAGCTTTCCGTACATCCCATGTATCAACTAGAGCAATGAGTATGAAGAAGCATGAGTTTCGCAACTTACGCCAGGGAAATCGTACTGTGGAGCAGTACGTGGATGTGTTTAGTAAGTTAGCTCGCTATGCCCCAGATGATGTGGCTACAGATGCCGCGAAGCAGGAGAAGTTTATTGAAGGGCTGAATGATGAGCTGAGTATGCAGTTGATGTTAGCAACATTCAATAACTACCAGGATTTGGTATACAGGGCCCTTATGATTGAAGGCAAGCAGCAACAGATAGAGAGCCACAAAAGGAAGTATGGACAAGGGAAGTACAATTCTGGAGCTCAGCAGAAGCCTCATTTTACCCCGAACTCGGGAGGACACACTCATAACCATGGAGGCCATACTCATAATGGAGGGAGTTTGCATAACCACAGTGTCCCTAAGAATGGAAATGGGAATGGAGGAAGCAACGGACAGAACAGTTCCAACCCAGCAACACCCGCCAGGAAGGATTTAAGTCACATTACTTGTTTCAAGTGCGGGAAGACTGGACACTACGCCAATGAATGTCCTGAAGCAAAGAATGGAAATGGCAATGGAAGCTCGGGGAAGAAGCCAAACCCTTTCACCAGAGGTCAGGTGAACCACATCAACGTGGAGGAAGTTGAGGAGCAGCCAGATGCAGTTATCGGTAAGTTTTTGGTTAAGTCATTTACCGCTCTTGTTCTTTTCAATACTGGTGCATCACATTCATACATATCAAGGGGATTTGTGGATAAGTTTAAGTTGCCAACCTTAGCTCTTAGGTCACCCATTTTAGTAAGCTCGCCAGGAGCAGAGTATATGGCCAGCCGATGGTGTGATCGGTTACCATTAACCATTGGTAGCCATGTTTTCCCCTCAGACCTAATAATTTTGGAGTCCCAAGGATTGGATATAATATTAGGCATGGATTGGTTATCGAAGTATGGAGGAAACATCGATTGTGCTAGTAGGTCAATTTTACTCACCACCCCGGAGGGAAAAAGGACCAAGTATGTGTCTAGGCATGCGCTAAGGAGGACCCAAGTAAATTCTCTCCTGGGAGTTTTTCAGGAAGAAGTGCCTGTTGTGAAGGATTACCCGGATGTATTCCCAGAGGAACTACCAGGCATGCCGCCCGATCGAGACATAGAATTTTTGATCGAGCTGTTGCCAGGCACCGGACCAATATCGAAGAGGACATACCGGATGCACGCAAATGATCTGGAGGAAATTAAGAAGCAGATTAAGGAGTTATTGGAGAAAGGCTATATCTGACCAAGTTCATCACCGTGGGGAGCCCCAGTGCTCTTAGTTGAGAAGAAGGATGGATCTTTAAGAATGGTGTTGATTATCGGGCTTTGAACAAAGTGACGATCAAGAACAAGTACCCACTACCGATGATCAATGATCTATTTGACCAGTTGCAAGGAGCTAAAGTATTCTCCAAGATCGATCTTCGATCAGGATACCACCAGTTGAAGATCCGAGAACAGGATATACCTAAGACAACTTTTACCACAAGGTATGGGCTATATGAGTACACGGTCATGTCATTTGGATTGACTAATGCCCCTGCCTATTTTATGAGTATGATGAACAAGGTATTCATGGAGTTTTTGGATAAGTTTGTTGTGGTATTCATTGATGATATTTTGGTGTACTCGAAGAATGAAGAGGAACACAAGGAACACTTGCGCTTAGTTCTCAAGAAGCCTAGGGAACATCAGTTATATGCCAAGTTCAGCAAGTGTGAGTTATGGTTGAAGGAAGTTGGATTCCTTGGACATGTTATATCAGGATAAGGTATAGCAGTAGACCCTACCAAGGTCCAGTCTGTCACTGAGTGGTTGGCACCCACATCAGTTGGAGAGATCCACAGTTTTCTGGGAATCGCATGATATTACAGAAGGTTCATTGAGAATTTATCCAAGATTGCGAAACCCATGACCGAGTTGTTGAAGAAGGACACCAAGTTCAAATGGACTGAAGATTGTGAGGCGAGCTTTCATGAGTTGAAGAAATGTTTGGTTACAGCCACAGTGCGGATTCTCCTGGATATACGCAAGGATTTCCAAGTTTATTGCAACGCTCCTCGCTTAGGACTTGGAGGTTTACTTATGAAGGACGGAAGAGTTGTTTCATATGCCTCACGTCAGCTTCGACCTCATGAGTTGAATTATGCCACACATGATTTGGAGTTAGCATCCGTAGTGCATGCGCTCAAGACCTGGAGACATTTTCTTATTGGGAACCGTTGTGATGTGTACACGGATCATAAGAGTTTGAAGTATATTTTCATGCAGAAGGAGCTGAATCTCAGGCAAAGGAGATGGTTGGAGCTTATAAAGGATTACGATATGAAGTTGCATTATCATCCAGGAAAGACCAATGTCGTAGCAGACGCTTTGAGCCGAAAGAGTTATGCCAATACCCTCGTAAGCGGAGGATTACTGCAGGAGTTAGTTGACGATCTCAAGGAACTTCGTTTGAAGATAGTTCCAAGAGGTTTTGTTGCAACAATGGAGGTTCAGTCTACATTATTGGGAAAGATTCGAGAAGCTCAAAAGGATGATAAGGAAATTGCTGAGATAAAGGAGAAGATGAGCAAAGGAAAAGCCAAAGGTTTTCGTGAGGATGAGCATGAAACTTTATGGTTTGAGGATCGTATATATGTGCCCAATAATGCGGAGATTAGGAAGTTAATACTTTAGGAAGCTCATGACTCGCCATACTCGATTCACCCTGGAAACACCAAGATGTATTTGGATTTAAAGGAGCGTTTCTGGTGGACAGGTATGAAGAAGGATATTGCCGAGTATGTAGCAGTATGTGATGTATGTCAAAGAGTGAAAGCAGAACATCAGAAGCCGGCATGATTGCTTCATCCTATGCCGATCCCCGAATGGATGTGGGACAAGCTTGGCATGGATTTCATCACCGAATTACCCAGGACCCGATCATGATATGATTCAATCTGGGTAGTAGTTGATCGCTTGACCAAGGTAGCTCACTTTATCCCAGTGAAAACCACTTACACAAGTGCGAGATTGGCCAAGATATATATGACCAGGATCGTATGTCTGCACGGAGTTCCGAGGACCATCGTATCAGATGGAGGAACACAATTCACTTTGAAGTTCTGGAATCAGTTGCACCAGACTTTGGGTACCAGGCTAGAGTTCAATACAGCCTTTCATCCGTAGACAGATGGACAGACTGAGAGAGTTAATCAGATTCTGGAGGACATTTTGAGAGCTTGTGCGCTAGATTATGGATCTGGTTGGGATGACAATTTACCTTACGCTGAGTTCTCATACAACATCAATTATTAGGCTAGTTTGAAGACGGCCCCTTTTGAAGCCTTGTATGGAAGGAGATGCAGGACACCGCTAATGTGGGATGAAGTTGGAGACCGTCAATTGTTTGGACCAGATTTAATTAAGGAGTCCGAAGAGAAGGTCAAATTGATTCGAGATAGACTGAACATAGCTCAGTCCAGGCAGAAGAGTTATGCAGATACTAAATGCAAGGAGGTAGTCTATGAAAATGGAGATCGAGCGTATCTTCGTGTGTCACCACTCCGAGGAGTTAAACGATTTGGAGTTAAGGGAAAGTTAGCCCCGAGATTTTTAGGACCATACCGATTTTTGGAACGTATGGGAGAGGTTGCCTACAAGTTGGATTTACCCGAAGGTTTGTCAGGAGTTCACGATGTGTTTCACGTTTCCCAGTTGAAGAAATGCCATGCTGAGATGGCCGACATTCCCCTAAGAGATACAATGCCCCTGGAAGCAATTCAGTTGGAGAGTGATCTAACCTACGAGGAGAAACCCGTCAAGATCCTCGAGTTTGCCAGCCGAGTAACACGCAGCAAGGTTATCAAGTTTTGCAAAGTTCAGTGGAGCCACCATACCGAGGATGAAGCCACCTGGGAGCGAGAAGAAGACCTACGAAAAGACCACCCACACCTATTTTCTAGCCAACCCGAATCTCGAGGGCGAGATTCATCTTAAGTAGGGTAGGTTTGTAACATCCCAATTTTCAATTTGGATGTTATACATAGGTCATCATATGCATACCATATTTTTTTGCATTTTGTTTGTGATCCTAGAAATCTTAAGCAACTCAAGGACCCAAGGAGAGAGTTGGGGATTTCATTTATTTTCATATTTGACTTTTCTCAAATTGGAAAAGAGGGGTCATTTTGATTTTAATATTTGTCTCTCCAATTATTTCTAACATTAAAAATAAAAGAGAGATGATAATATGACTTCTTCAAAGGAGAGGAATATTGGAGGAAAAAAATTTAAAATCAAATATATATTTTTTATTTGGAGTTTATTTGAGATTTTATTTGAATTAGAAAAATATGCATTTTTGAAAATTGCATATTTAGGCCAGAAAAATGTACACTTTGTTCTAAATATTTTATTTAGACGGTGAAAATTGTTTTTGGCATTTTTAGATTTTTGTATATTTTATTAGGATTTTTCTTCGGCGGAATTTATTTATGAAAAAAAGTTTCCGCCCGACTGGGCAAAGGCCCAGCCGAGCCGGGCCGAAGCCCGCAGCGCCGCCGCCTTCCTCCCGTCGCCGCCATGCATGGCACGGACGCCGAAGAGGAGTCCCAGCCGGACTCCACCCTGTGCCGGCCCCCTCCCCAAGCCGCCGCCCCCGGCCTCCTTAAATAGGGCCGAGGCCCCCGCCGCCTCTCCACCCCACTACCGCACCGCCACCGCACTGCCGCCGGAGCCGCCCCACGTCGCTGCGCCATTTGCCGGATCCCGCCGCCACCGACCCGTCGGTTTTCATCGTGAACCGGTAAAAATCGTCGCCCTTTTTTTTCAGTTTTTGATGTAGATCGGTTTTATTTTAGGGCTAGGTTTTTCTTGTTTTTTCCGATCGGATCTATTTAGCGAACGTTCACCTGAACGTCGCTGTTAGCGAACACGTTTGCCCATTTGTCTCTGTTAGCAAACGTTCGTTCATTAGTGTTTTTCTTTTATTTTATTTTCGGCCAGGGACCTATCTGTGATTATTTTTTTACCGTAGATTAGCCCCTGATCTTCAATCGCTCTCAACTTTTTGCTCGCTTGTCTAAATCTAGTGAAACCAACACCAAAATCTTCGC
Organism: Triticum urartu; assembly: GCF_003073215.2. Lineage (NCBI taxonomy): Eukaryota > Viridiplantae > Streptophyta > Magnoliopsida > Poales > Poaceae > Triticum > Triticum urartu. The sequence continues at coordinate 1,147 of NW_024112323.1, read as the reverse complement.
CTCGAAGCCCTCTTTTCGGTTAACCAACTTGAACATGATTTTGAAAATTTAAAATTTGGTTGCAAGCAGATTTGAATTTGAACTTCTTTAGATCGTAGTTTGAGTTTCGTTGCTCCGATTTGGTTGATTCTTTTTGCAAATCGAAGTTCTTGAGTTGAACTTTCGATTTGGATCTCTTCTTCTGAGATTTACCCTTGCATCTATTGTTTGAGTGATTATGTATCCTATTGTTTGTTTGCGATAGAGTTTTCGGAGTGCGAAGCGTGCTATTACGAGTCACTAGGGTTTGCAGATCGTCAGCAAGGCAAGTAACACTTTGATCATACCCCTTATTACCCAGTTTTTATGCATTAGTTTCAATCCTCAAACATTGGATGGTTAGGACTTGAATACTTGTGGGTATTGGGAAGTAGTGATGAGGTATAACCTATTGTATTTATTCAAAACCTCAGAGTTACTTCTACGTTATGCTTATACCACTACGCTATGCTCGTAGACGTGGTTTGGTTGAGTGATCCATGACAGTTGTGAGAGTTTAATTAATGGTTAAACTTAAGGTGGCTGCTTTAATACACATCTTGGTGGATTGGTTGAGGCACCCTAGAGCACCAAGTGGTTGTCTGCGCACCTGGAGCAATCCAGTGTTGTCCTGGGATATCCCGGAGTACCCGTGTGATCATCCTATGGTTTACCACCTAGGCTCAAAGGGATCATAAGATTATTCATACTAGAAACTTTCGTGTGCAGCCACAAGCCATTATGGGCTCTGACATAGTTGATTAAGTTGTGTGACCTCTTTCAGTGGTAGGCTAGCAGATGTAGGGGATGTAGGTGGTACTGTCTACCCAGAGTAAAGAGTTAATGCTTCTGAAAGACTATGTCTCGGTCATTTGTTTCTCAAGCACCATGTAGTGCGAGAAATCCAACGAAGGAGATCGAGTCTTGTGGGGAAAAGTGCGCAAACATCTGCAGAGTGTATAAACTAATCATGGTTAGCCATGTCCCCGGTCATGGACATCTTGAGTATCTGGTACTTGAATTATTGATTTGATCTCGACACTCTATTGATTAAATTGTTGGGTTGATGATTACTTAATTTGGGATTGAGTTGGAGGAACCTTCTCAATGTTTTCAACAAACTTTGTAG
>NW_024112322.1:0-9708 GCF_003073215.2 Triticum urartu | reverse complement strand
TGGACGTAAAAGTTATTTTTCCGAGGTTTGGAGTCCCTAGATATTTAATGACTGATGGTGGTTCACATTTTATTCATGGTGCTTTTCGTAAAATGCTTGCTAAGTATGATGTTAATCATAGAATTGCATCTCCATATCATCCACAGTCTAGTGGTCAAGTAGAATTGAGTAATAGAGAGCTTAAATTAATTTTGCAAAAGACTGTTAATAGATCTAGAAAGAATTGGTCCAAGAAACTTGATGATGCATTATGGGCTTATAGAACTGCATATAAAAATCCTATGGGTATGTCTCCGTATAAAATGGTTTATGGTAAAGCATGTCACTTACCTCTTGAACTAGAACATAAGGCATATTGGGCCATTAAAGAGCTCAATTATGATTTCAAACTTGCCAGTGAGAAGAGGCTTTTTGACATTAGCTCACTTGATGAATGGAGAACCTAGGCCTATGAGAATGCCAAACTGTTTAAAGAAAAATTTAAAAGATGGCATGATAAAAGGATACAAAAGCGTGAGTTTAATGTAGGTGATTATGTATTGTTATACAACTCTCGTTTAAGATTTTTTGCAGGAAAACTTCCCTCCAAATGGGAAGGTCCTTACATTATCGAGGAGGTCTATCGTTCCGGGGCCATAAAAATCAACAACTTTGAAGGCACGAATCCGAAGGTGGTGAACGGTCAAAGAATCAAACATTATATCTCGGGTAATCCTATAAATGTTGAAACTAATGTTATTGAGACCGTAACCCCGAAGTAATACATAAGGGACACTTTCCAGAATGTTTTAGCCTCTGAAAAGGAATAGATATGTGGTACAGTAAGTAAACCGACTCCAAAACAGTTCTAATAGCAATTTTTCTCTGTTTTGGAATATTTAAGAAAATAGGAAAATAAGAAATAGCCCGGGAAGGACACGAGGCGTCCACGAGGGTGGAGGGCGCGCCCTACCCCCCTGGGCGCGCCCCCTACCTCGTGGGCACCTCGTGTGCTATCCGGACTTCGTTTTCTTGCACGATACTTATTTTGGTTAGTAAAAATTAATTATATAATCTCCCGAAGGTTTTGACCACCGTACCACGCAAATATTCTCTGTCTTTGTTTCGAGCTGTTTTTCTGACAGATCTAGATCGCCATGATGTCTTCAAGTGCCCCCAAGGACAAGTTCTTCAAGAAGGTCATCAACCCCTACCTCACGGAGGTGCTGCAACACCCTCAAACCATTGAGATGCGTGAGGGGTTGCTGCACATCCGTGATGTTGAGGGACCAAGGAGGACCGGAAGCGTGGAGACAAGACTCGAAGCAATGGAGCAACAAGTTTTCAAGTGCCAGGAGATGGTGGAACGTGGACTCGACTCCAATCACATAATGATTGCAGAGTTCACCAACAACCACAAGCTGGATGACAAGAACATCGAGGAGGCCATCTTCAAGCTTCACGAGAAAATTGAACACCTCTAAGCCCAGATCTATGAACTGCAAAACCAAAACTATGAGTATGAATATAGATTCAAGAGGATGAGTTTGGCTGCAGATTTGAGGATCCTGGAGACTCGATCATCCTTCTATGATGGTGAGCCTATGCCTTGGAAGACGTACAACAAGCCTACATCATCAATAACTCCATCATCACCACCCCGAAGAACGAGACCTAAACACATGGGTATGGGCACTCCCCTTGGCAACTGCCAAGCTTGGGGGAGTGCCCCGGTATTGTATCACCATCACACTTTTACCTTTACCGTTTTTCTTAGTTCGATCCTTTTGGTAATATCTTGATCTAGTAGAATAAAGTTTTAGTATGATCTAGTTTTGAGTTTTCCTTCATGATCCTTGAGGGAGTCCTGGATTAGGGGGTCTCCGGACAACCAGACTATATCCTTTGGCCAGACTGTTGGACTATGAAGATACAAGATTGAAGACTTCGTCCCGTTTCCGGATGGGACTCTACTTGGCGTGGAAGGCAAGCTAGGAAATACGGATATGTATATCTCCTCCTTTGTAACCGACCTTGTGTAACCCTAGCCCCCTCCGGTGTCTATATAAACCGGAGGGTTTTAGTCCGTAGGACAACATACAATCATACCATAGGCTAGCTTCTAGGGTTTAGCCTCTCTGATCTCGTGGTAGATCAACTCTTGTAAAACTCATATTATCAAGAACAATCAAGCAGGACGTAGGGTATTACCTCCATCAAGAGGGCCCGAACCTGGGTAAACATCGTGTCCCCTGCCTCCTGTTACCATCCGCCTTAGACGCACAGTTCGGGACCCCCTACCCGAGATCCGCCGGTTTTGACACCGACATTGGTGCTTTCATTGAGAGTTCCACTGTGTCATCACCATAAGGCTGGATGGCTCCTTCGATCATCGCGTGATGCTGTCCAGGGTGAGGTTTTCCTCCCCGGACAGATCTTCGTATTCGGCGGCTTCGCACTGCGGGCCAATTCGCTTGGCCACCTGGAGCAGATCGAGAGCTACGCCCCTGGCCATCAGGTCAGATTTGGAAACTTGAACTACACGACCGACATCCGCGGAGACTTGATCTTCGACGGATTCGAGCCCATGTTGGACGCGCCACACAGTCGCGACGAGCATGACGTAACTCTGCCGTCGGACAATGTTCGGGAGATCGCATCCGCAACTACTCCGGCTATCAATCCGGAGCAAGTCGCGCCATCCGAGAGCACAGGGATGGACCCACCATGGAGGTCGCACTCTCAGTGGCAATAGAGCCGGATACTGACTTCACCCCTTACGAGAGCCGTGTCGCCGAACCACTGGATTCATCTCCGGCCACGGACTTCGAGCCGCTCACATCCGTGCCCGTCGAGTCCGACTGGGAGCCGATCATGGAGTTCACCTCCGCGGATATCTTTCAGCACTCACCTTTCGGAGATGTGCTAAATTCATTAAGGTCTCTCTCCCTGTCAGGAGAACCTTGGCCGAACCATGTCCGGCTAGAATGGGATGTGGACGATGAAGAAATTCGCTGCCCACCCACCACCCACTTAGTAGCCACTGTCGACGACTTAACCGACATGCTCAACTTCGACTCCGAAGACTTCGACGGTATGGACGAACGAAGCTGGAGACGAACAGGAACCACCGCCCTCAGGGAGCTGGACCTCCACCTCATCATATGATATAAACATGGTGGACACCCCCAAAGAAGGCAATGGCGACGAGACAGCGGAGGATGACCCCTCCAGGAAGCAACCCAAGCGCCAACGTCAGCGGCGCCACTCTAAGTCTCGCCACAGCAAGAGCAGTGATACTGGCACAGGAGATAATAACACTCCGGCTAGTGCCGAAGACAACAACAATCCCCTCCAGCACGATGTAGAGCTGAAGGATGAACAAGCTAGCCCTCCAGAGCAGGCAGCAGATGGAGAACCGGAGGAGGATAATTACGTGCCTCTCTCCGAAGACGAGGCGAGCCTCGGCTATGACGAGTTTATCGTGCCTGAGGACCCCGTCGAGCAAGAGCGCTTCAAGCACCGGCTTATGGCCACGGCAAATAGCCTGAAGAAAAAGCAACAACAACTTCAAGCTGACCAAGACTTGCTAGCAGACAGGTGGACCGAAGTCCTTGAAGGAAATATGCCCTAGAGGCAACAATAAAGTTATTATTTATTTCCTTATATCATGATAAAATGTTTATTATTCATGCTAGAATTGTATTAACCGGAAACATAATACATGTGTGAATACATAGACAAACAGAGTGTCACTAGTATGCCTCTACTTGACTAGCTCGTTATCAAAGATGGTTAGTTTCCTACCATGGACATGAGTTGTCATTTGATTAACGGGGTCACATCATTAGTTGAATGATCTGATTGACATGACCCATTCCATTAGCTTAGCACCCGATCGTTTAGTATGTTGCTATTGCTTTCTTCATGACTTATACATGTTCCTATGACTATGAGATTATGCAACTCCCGTTTGCTGGAGGAACACTTTGTGTGCTACCAAACGTCACAACGTAACTGGGTGATTATAAAGGAGCTCTACAGGTGTCTCCAATGGTAGATGTTGGGTTGGCGTATTTCGAGATTAGGATTTGTCACTCCGATTGTCGGAGAGGTATCTCTGGGCCCTCTCGGTAATGCACATCACTTAAGCCTTGCAAGCATTGCAACTAATGAGTTAGTTGCGGGATGATGTATTACGGAACGAGTAAAGAGACTTGCCGGTAACGAGATTGAACTAGGTATTGGATGACAATCGAATCTCGGGCAAGTAACATACCGATGACAAAGGGAACAACGTATGTTGTTATGCGGTCTGACCGATAAAGATATTCGTAGAATATGTAGGAGCCAATATGAGCATCCAGGTTCCGCTATTGGTTATTGACGAGACATGTCTCGGTCATGTCTACATTGTTCTCGAACCCGTAGGGTCCGCACGCTTAGGTTTCGATGACAGTTATTATGAGTTTATATTTGATGTAGAAGGTTGTTCGGAGTCCCGGATGTGATCACGGACATGACGAGGAGTCTCGAAATGGTCGAGACATAAAGATTGATATATTGGAAGCCTATGTTTGGATATCGGAAGTGTTCCGGGTGAAATCGGGATTTTACCGGAGTACCGGGAGGTTACCGGAACCCCCCGGGAGCTATATGGGCCTTAGTGGGCTTTAGTGGAAAAGAGAAGGGGGCCCAAGATGGGCTGCGCGCCTCCCCTCCCCTAGTCCTATTAGGACAAGGAGAGGTGGCCGGCCCCCCTCTCTCTTTTCCCCCCTCCGCGAATCCTATTCCAACTAGGATTGGGGGGGGGGGAATCCTACTCCCAGAGGGAGTAGGACTCCTCCTGGCGCGCCTCTCCCTTGGCCGGCCGCACCCCCCCTTGATCCTTTATATACGGAGGCAGGGGACCCAGAGACACAAGTTGATCCACGTGATCATATTCTTAGCCGTGTGCGGCCCCCTTCCACCATAGTCCTCGATAATATTGTAGCGGTGCTTAGGCGAAGCCCTGCGACAGTAGTACATCAAGATCGTCACCACGCCGTCGTGCTGACGGAACTCTTCCCCGACACTTTGCTGGATCGGAGTCCGGGGATCGTCATCGAGCTGAACGTGTGCTAGAACTCGGAGGTGCCGTAGTTTCGGTGCTTGATCGGTCGGGCCGTGAAGACGTACGACTACATCAACCAAACGCTTCCGTTGTCGATCTACGAGGGTACGTAGATCAACACTCTCCCCTCTCGTTGCTATGCATCACCATGATCTTGCGTGTGCGTAGGAAATTTTTTGAAATTACTACGTTCCCCAACAGTCCTTGCGGCCGAGGAGCATGAACTCGCGCGCCCGTCCAAGAGTTACCCAAAATGCAGGTTGCTACCTCACCTCGAGGAGGAGGCATTGAAACCTCATTCACCAGTGTACAATGCGGCTGACCGGCCACTACGCGGCCGAGTCGTAAGGCGTTTCAGTCTAAAGTTTCAGCCCGCACCCCGTCGCCACTCCAGTCAAAAATACTAAGGCCCGGGGCAACACAGAGGACCTGCGAGACATCTTGGACAGTAAGGCAAAAATCGCAAGGTCAATATACGGGACACGAGCACGTGCGCCCACACGGGACGATGATCATCGCGTCGGATACACCAAGAGTAAATCCGGCCGGGCCGAATACACAGACAAGACTCATACGAACTACGTCGGGATATAGCCCGGCACAGAGGTCGCACACCCCCTATGCTTCACTGATGAAGTTATGAATCATGAATTCCCGGAGGGTTTCAAACCCGTAAATATCGAATCATACGATGGCACAACAGATCCCGCTGTATGGATTGAGGATTTCCTCCTTCACATCCACATGGCTCGCGGTGATGATCTACATGCCATCAAGTACCTCCCACTAAAACTCAAAGGACCAGCTCGGCATTGGCTGAATAGCTTGCCAGCAGATTCCGTCGGCAGTTGGGAGGATTCTGGAAGATGCATTTCTTGACAACTTCCAGGGCACTTATGTGCGGCCACCGGATGCTGATGACTTGAGCCACATAACCCAGCAGCCAGGGGAATCGGCCAGACAATTCTGGACACGGTTCCTGACTAAGAAAAATCAAATTGTAGACTGTCCGGATGCAGAGGCCCTAGCGGCATTCAAGCATAACATCCGCGACGAGTGGCTCGCCCGCCACCTCGGCCAGGAGAAGCCAAAATCTATGGCAGCCCTCACAACACTCATGACCCGCTTTTGCGCGGGCGAGGACAGCTGGCTGGCTCGCAGCAACAACACATCGAGGAATCCGGATACCTCGGATACCAAAGATGTTAACGGTAGGCAGCGTCGTAATAGACCAAAGCGCCGCAATAACGGCGATAACACCGAAGATACGGCAGTCAATGCCGGATTCAGAGGCTCTAGATCCGGTCAGCGGAAAAAGCCATTTAAAAGAAATACTCCGGCTCCGTCCAGTCTGGATCGCATACTGGATCGCTCGTGTCAAATCCACGGCACCCCGACAAGCCAGCCAATCACACCAACAAGAGAATGCTGGGTGTTCAAGCAGGCCGGCAAGTTAAATGCCGAAAACAAGGACAAGGGGCTGCATAGCGATGACGAGGAGGAGCCCCGGCCGCCGAACCAGGAGGACAGAAGGGGTTTCCCCCACAAGTGAAGACGGTGAACATGATATACGCAACCCACATTCCCAAGAGGGAGCGGAAGCATGCACTAAGGGACGTCTACGCGATGGAGCCCGTCGCCCCAAAGTTCAACCCATGGTCTGCTTGCCCGATCACCTTCGATCGCAGGGACCACCCCACTAGCATCCCATGGCGGATCCGCCGCACTGGTCCTAGACCCCATCATTGACAGATTTCACCTCACTCGAGTCCTTATGGACGGCGGCAGCAGCCTGAACCTGCTTTATCAGGATACAGTGCGAAAAATGGGTATCGATCCCTCGAGGATCAAACCCAGCAAAACCACCTTTAAAGGCGTCATCCCAGGTGTAGAGGCCCATTGCACAGGCTCAATCACACTGGAAGTGGTCTTCGGATCACCGGATAACTTTCGAAGCGAAGAGTTAATCTTCGACATCGTCCCGTTTCGCAGTGGCTATCATGCACTGCTCGGCACGGAACAACATTTGCAAAATTCAATGCAGTGCCGCATTACGCATACCTCAAGCTCAAGATGCCAGGACCTCGGGTCATAACAAGTAAATGGAAACACAGAACACTCGCTCCGTACGGAAGAGCATACGGCGGCCCTTGCAGCAGAAGCACAAAGCAGCCTGTTCAGGCAGACCACTCATTCGGCGTCACGGTCCCCGGACACCTTCAAGCGAGTCCGGAACAAGCTGCAACAGGATCGCCTGGCACGATCAGAGCTCGCCTAGCAATTCGGCCCCCGTCCCAGTCCCAGTGAAGCGGCAAAATCCATGTCGCGCGTACATAACTACGCATTGAAAATACCATGGACATAGGTGGGGGCACGATCAGGACATGCCCCGCATTGTGGCTTAACCGCACTAGGGGCTGTATACCTTTGTCATTCCTTCTCTCTTTCAGGGCCTAACTCTCTAGAAGTCCTCTCCGGCAAGAAGCCCTCTCCGGCAGTATGATTGTCGGACACATTCCGGAAGCAACAACCAAGGCGGCAAGAAGCTAAGATGAACACGGGAACCGCCAGGTGCTCTCTAGTAATAATTGATATACCCGCTTTTCACTATTTATGCATAGCTTGCCCTGGGATAGGACATTTCGAATTGTCCTACTTTATGCTTATTGCACTACTTGTACCAGTATGCTTCGTCGTATTATTTAAATAACAATGCATATCATTAATCTGTCCTTGCATTATTCAAGTTTTTTTCTTTCTCTTATATGTCCACTTACGACAATCCGCACCCGCATGTTCGGGTACGGTCAGTTTGCCAGGGGTTCACATTTACCTCATAATATGGCGCAAGAAGTCTGAACACTTTCGACAGTGTGGCACCCTGAACTTATAGCATTATATGCATCAGCTCCGAATCATGCCTTTGGTCAAATGTTGGGTTGCCCGGCTCCCATGCTTTGGTACCTTACGTTCCGCTATATCGGCTAAGGTAGCGGTGGGAGAACTACTGCGATTGTGTCCCGGTTCTTCCGGACGAACACCTTAGTAGAGAAAGCCAAAAACTGACTATCATGATAAGGCGAGAGACTGGTCGCTGTTCGAGAGGTCTCAAGTCCTTAAAGATTTTTTCTGCTTTGGGCGAGGAGTTAGCCTTGTCTGGCTTAGGCGTGTATAGCGCCCCAAATTCGGCCCTCCGAATACCAGGGGCTTCGCCAAAATTTAAAATCATAGACTTCTATGGCTAAGTGAGAGTGATAAAGCATTATAGTCTGATTGGGGTAAAGAGTGCTCAGGTTTATCCCGAACACCACAGTACTAGTTACATGGGGGCAGAAGCCGACGACTGTCCAACTCTCAGATTTTATAAATGGCCTCATAGAAGGTAATATTTTAAATTAAAAAAGCGCCGCATGGCGCAAATGAACTCGTTTCATATTACAGGATCACATGAGCATGTTCATTCAAAAATTACATCCTTGGCACACTCATCTGCCACTAGACGGGAACTCTCCAGGACACTCTCGTAATAATTCTCGGGGCGGCGATGCTCCTTGCCCTCCGGCGGCCCATCCTTCACCATCTTCACGGCGTCCAGCTTCGCCCAGTGCACCTTCGCAAGGGCAAAAGCCCTGCGCGCACCCTCGATACAGACGGACCACTTGATGACTTCAAGCCGCGGGCAAGCTTCCACAAGCCGCCTCACAAGGCCGAAGTAGCTGCCGGGCAGGGTCTCGCCAGGCCACATCCGGACTATAAGGCCCCGCATGGCCTGTTCGGCCGCCTTGTTAAGTTCGACCAACTGCTTCAGCTGGTCGCTCCAGGGCACGGGGTGTTCGGTCCTAGTATACTGAGACCAGAACAACTTTTCCGCTGAGCTCCCCTCCTCAGCCCGGTAAAACTCCGCGGCATCCAGTACACTGCGGGGAAGATCTGCAAACGCTCCTGGAGAGCTCCGAACTCGGGTAAAAAAAGGAAAGTCTCCTTCTACTCGGGCTTCTTGCTTATCCTGTTCAATGCGTTCTTTGGCCGCTTTGTCTTCAGCCTCGGACAACGCCTTCCTCAGGGTCGCCACCTCGGTCGTGGCCCCTGACAAATTCATGATGATCCTATTACTTTACACATGAACTTCTTTTTAACTATATAGGCAGGGGTATTTCTTTCCTTTGCTCTCTTCGAGCTGCCTCTTGGTAAGGCCGAGCTCGTCCTCGGACCGCTTCAGGTCCTGCTTCAGCGCATAGACCTCCGCAGTACGTGCGACAATGGCCAGCAGTGAAGCCTGCACGTACACATAGACATACTCTAATTAGACTCCTGAGTTCTGATTTGATCCTCTATTCGGTTTTTCTTTGCGAAAGCCGAACAGAGCATCAGGGGCTACTATCTATGCGGTATATTTTCTTATATTTTGATTGCTCACCTCAAAGCCTGTTAGGAGGCTGGCGCAGGCTTTGGTCAGTCCGTTTTGGCGGACTGAACCTTCTCGACCACCGCACTCATGATAGTGCGGTGCTCTTCTTCGATGTAAGCGCTGCGAAGCGCTTCCAGTAGGTTGTCTGGTGCCTCTGGTTGGACGGAGGACACCGGCACGGATGGTTGGCCCCCTTGACAGGGGACCG
>NW_024112321.1:0-16305 GCF_003073215.2 Triticum urartu | reverse complement strand
TTTGTGCAGACGGGACCAGAAGCTTCATAAGAGGGCTGTGAATGCTGTTGAGTCGGCAGTCCCTCGTTATTTCAGATGGTCTGAGCAGCCTATTCTATGGAGTAGGGAGGATCACCCTCCCCGGGTTGACAATCCGGGTCACCTGGCCTTGGTGGTGGCACCTCAGGTTGGTCGATATAAATTCACTAAAGTACTCATGGACGGAGGCAGGAGTACCAACATCCTCTATTATGAGACTTTCCGTCGCATGGGGTTGACTGACAAAAGTCTTAAGACATCCAACACTGTTTTTCATGGAGTGGTGCCTGGTAAGTCGGCATACCCAGTGGGTAAGATTGAGCTGGAGGTAGCTTTCGGAGATGAGCATGATTCCAGGGCCAAGAAGTTAACTTTTGAGGTAGTCAAAATCAAGAGCCCGTATCACACCCTGTTTGGACGATCGGCTTATGCCAAGTTCATGGCACGATTGTGTTATGTTTATTTGCAGCTCAAAATGCCGGGTTATAAGGGCACTATCATAGTACATGGGAGTTGGAAGATAGCCTTGGAATGTGAGGAAGGTGATGTTGCTTATGTCGAATCTGCTTGTGCAACAGAGGAGTTGAAATTCTACAAGGATAATGTTGACCTGACGGACATGACGTCTTTGAAAAAGCCAACTACATAGCATGAACCATTGCTGAAGTTGAAGTCGGTGGATGACACTAAGCTTGTTGATTTTGTTCCAGGTGACTCGTCTAAGCAGTTTAGTATCAGTGCTAATCTGGATCCCAAACAGGAAAGCGTGCTCATCGAGTTCATCCATGAGAACCGGGACATCTTTGCATGGAAACCTTCTGACATGCCGGGTGTACCGAGAGAACTCGCTGAGCACACTCTCAACATTGATCCAAAATTTAAGCTGGTCAAGTAGTTTCTACGACGGTTCAATGCGGAAAGGCGCAAGGCCATTGGTGAAGAGGTGGCCCGACTCTTGGTGGCCGGGTTCATTATTGAAGTTTTTCATCTAGAGTGGTTGGCTAACCCGGTGCTCGTGCTTAAAAAGAATGGCACCTGGCGTATGTGTGTGGATTACATGGACTTAAACAAGGCTTGTCCGGCTGATCCTTTTGCTCTCCCTCGCATTGATCAAATCATTGATGCTATGGCAGGTTGTGAGAGTTTGAGCTTTTTGGATGCTTATTCTGGTTATCATCAGATCAAGATGGAAGTTAAGGACTAGGAGAAGTCAACTTTTATTACTCCATTTGGAGCCTTCTGCTATGTGTCTATGCCTTTTGGGCTTAAGAGTGCCCAGACGACTTATCAGCGATGTGTGCAGAACTGTCTTCACAATCAGATTGGGCGCAATGTTCATGCTTATGTGGACGATATAGTGGTGAAGTCCAGAGAGAAGGAGACCTTGATAGATGATCTGAAGGAAACCTTTGATAACCTCCGGGTCTACAAGATGATGCTTAACCCGGCCAAGTGCGTTTTTGGAGTACCGGCGGGCAAGCTTTTGGGTTTTTTTGGTTTCTAACAGAGGCGTTGAGGCTAACCCGGAGAAAATCAAAGAGATTACGTCTTTGGCTAAGCCGATGTGCATCAATGACATTCAGCGCTTGGCGGGTCGTGTTGCAGCTTTTAGCTGGTTCATAAGCCGGTTAGGCGAGAAGGCTATACCGCTGTATCAAATGATGAAGAAGACAGATGCTTTTGTCTGGAGTGATGCTGCTAACTCTGCCTTTGAAGATCTAAAAAGACAGCTCGCTGAGCTGCCGGTTCTTGCTGCTCCCATTGATAAGGAGCTACTGTTGTTATATGTGGCTGCTAACACACGTGCTGTCAGTGTGGCCATTGTTGTAGAGCACAAAGAGGCTGTCAAGGAATATCCGGTTCAACGGCCGGTTTACTACGTCAGCGAGGTGCTCATTGAGTCCAAACAGACACATCCACATTGGCAGAAACTTGTTTATGGGGTGTTCATGGCGAGCCGGAAGCTGAAGCATTACTTCCAGGGTCATCCTATCACTGTGGTTAGCTCTGCTCCTTTAGGAGATATTATTCAAAATAGAGAAGCCACATGAGGATTTGCCAAGTGGGCCATTGAGCTTGGGCCTCATGGTTTAAAGTATGTGCCACGTACTGCCATCAAATCTCAAGCACTAGTGGACTTCATCAATGATTGGACAGAGATGCAGATGCCTGAAGAGAAGCCGGACAACACATATTGGACTATTCATTTTGATAGGTCCAGGCAATTAGAGGGCTCGGGGGCTGGAGTTGTTTTAGCTTCCCCTCGAGGTGACAAATTTTTTTATTTACTACGGTTGATGTTCCCCTATACTAACAATGCAGCTGAGTATGAGGCTTTGCTCCATGGTCTTCGGATGGCTAAAGAGATGAGTATGAGCCAGGTAAGGTGTTTTGGCGACTCGGATTATGTGGCTCAACAAGTATGAGGCAAGTGGGATTCCAAGGATCCTCTCATGGCGTCTTATCACCGCGAAGTTGATGCCATTGCTGGACACTTCAAGGGTCACCAAGTGGAACACATTGACCGCAGAAAGAATGAAGCGGCTGATGATTTAAGCCAGCTGGGGTCTCAGCGTAAGCCGGTGCCACCTAACACTTTCTTAGATGTTCTGCATAGCCCTTCTGTCAAGTTGCCTACAGAGGAAGACTTGGTTATTCCAGACCCAGAAGCACAATTGGTGGCAGTTATTCACGTCATCCCGGATTGGACAGTGCCATATTTGGCTTAGATGACCCGGGGTGAGTTGCCTGAGGATGAGACCTTGGCTAGACAGATAACCCAACGGTCTAAATCAATGACAATTGCCAATGGTGAGTTGCATCATCGCAGTGTCACCGGGGTGTTTCAATGCTGTGTCTCTCCTGAGGAAGGTCAAGAAATTCTTCGTGAGATCCATGAAGGAGATTGTGGCCATCATGTCGGGTCAAAGTCTCTTGTGGCCAAAGCTTTCCGTCATGGTTTTTACTGGCTGACGGCTCACGCTGATGCGGAGGATTTGGTCAGTAGGTGTGATGGTTGTCAGAAATTCGCATGACGGGCGCACATGCCGGCTCAAGAATTGCGGATGATTCCAATTACTTGGCCGTTTGCAGTCTGGGGGCTCGATATGGTTGGACCTTTCAAAAGATCCAAAGATAAAAAGACACACCTTTTGGTGGCAGTTGACAAATTCACGAAGTGGGTTGGGGCAGAGCCGGTTAGTAAGTGTGATGCAGCCACAACGGTTCAATTCATGAAAAAGGTGATCTTTCATTTTGTCTTTCCACATAGCATTATAACTGACAATGGTACTAATCTGTCCAAGGGTGATATGGAGGAATTTTGTCAACGTGAGCATATCTGGCTTGATGTTTCATCAGTAGCTCACCCCCGATCCAATGGTCAAGCTGAGAGAGCAAATCAGGAAATCTTGAAAGGTCTCAAGCCCTGGATTATGGTTCCTTTATAACGGACGCCGGGTTGTTGGGTGGAGGAGTTACCCTTTGTGATATGGAGCATCAATACTACCCCTAACAGGTCTATGGGTTATACGCCTTTCTTCATGGTTTACGGAGCAGAGATAGTCCTGCCTAGTGACATCCGTCATGACTCACCCCGCGTGGCGGCTTACATTGAAGTTGATAACGAACAAGCCCGTCAGGATGCACTTGACCTATTAGATGAAGAGAGTGAATTAGCAGCAGCCCGCTCGGCGATTTACCAACAGGACCTGCGCCATTATCACAGCCGCTGGGTTAAGTCCAGAACCTTTGAGGAAGGTGATTTGGTGCTCCGGCTCATCCAGGACCAAACTGATGCACACAAATTATCCCCACCTTGGGAAGGACCCTTTGTGGTCAGTAGGAACTTGAACAATGGGTCATACTACCTCATCGATGTTAAAGAGCACAAAGACTCACGTAAGTCGGAGGAAGAGACCCACCGACCGTGGAATATCGCTCATCTTCGGCCTTACTATACTTAAGCCACCGGCTCTCATAGTGTACATACTTTGACGTTGTATATATTATGATAAGTAATAAAGCAGGACCTCTGTCCTTTTTCATTCTCAATAATCACATGCCTTTATCATTATACTTCCAAAATGACCAATTAGGGGCTTGTCGGCGTTCTGGGAATGGGGGTCCCCAGACTTGCCTGCCTGCAGCCCACGGCGTGGCTAAGCCATCAGGCCGTATGTCCCATCTTCATCAACAAGGTCCAAGACCCTCACGAGGGTCCAAGCCTCGCGAGGCGGACGACGCAAGACCTCCTCCGGAATAGCCTAGCCAGGCAGGCTCACGAGGAGCGGAGATATCAAGGCGGGGCAAACCTCACGAGGCCCTCGTGACGTGAGCCATGACGCACGACACCAGGCGGGCGCCAGCGCGCGCAGCGTCCTTGTTTCCTCTTTGGTGCTAAGGAGGCCAGCACAGGCGAAGAGTACCGAGGCATCAGGCAAAGGTTTCTATATTGGTGCAATGAGACCAAGACCAGGAGGACGGCAAGACGGAGGTCATCGTGGAGCCCAAGACGGTGTCACCACCAAAGCCTTTCGCAGGCGTAGACCACTTTTGTCAGGATAGCTTGTACAAGCTATCCCCCTTCAAATTTTCCCGTCATTGTTGGCTCCCTTCCCGCTCGATATTTGGGAAGAGGACTAGGGCCTATATAAGTAGAGCTAGCCACCATAGTAGGGGGGAAAAGGAGAGCTGGCCGCATCTCATCCCATCTCATCTCACCATAGCTTGATCCAACCCGATCGAGAGCCTACCCACAAGAACACCTCAACCTCAAGAGGATGTTCTTCCCTTGTACTATTCATCATCAGCCCTAGAGGCAATCCACCACCACTACACTGGAGTAGGGTATTACACCACAACAGTGGCCCGAACTAGTATAAACCTAGTGTCTTTCTGTGTTGCGAGTTCATCGAGTTCATCCGCGAGATCTTAGCGAGCTTGGGCATAGATTGGTGGGAAGGAAAGACTTCACGCGCACCCCTGTTCGAACCTTAAGGGTTTGCCGGAACCCCACATCCGACATTTGGCGCGTCAGGTAGGGGTGCACCGTAGCTCCCCTTCCATCAGTTCGTCGCTCTGTTGCTCCGTCGTCTCCATGGCGGACGCTCGCCGTGCTCGAGCTGAGCGTCGAGCTGCCCTCACCGCCCGCGTTGCTCAGACGGCTCCCATCGGCGGGCCACATCGCCGTTCTCCGTCTCCCGCCGCCAACGCTGCCACCGGCCCGGTGGGGAACGAGCAGCAGGCATCCTCGCTGCGTCCTTCAGTGCGGCAGGACGGACGCACCACCACTCCATCGCTTACCCCTGCCGGTTCTTCATCTCACGCGCACCGCGCTCCCATGGAGGCACGTGTCGCTCTCCTCGCGGTGAACGAGCTCCTGTGCTACCACCCCGTCGACGACCTTTATGAGGAGTGGCTCGACCACGTCACCGAGCTAACAGGGCTCATGGCGTGCCTCCACCACCTCAGCCCCAAGACGGTGCCTTGGCACCAAGGTGTGCGGCTTCACGGCATGATCCGCCGCGCCCGGTGCCCATGAGCGAAGAGAGAAGCTGCCAAGAAATTCCGCGGCCGCGAGAAGCTGCACCTGCGCTCCCCGCGCCACCTCGTTAAGACCGCGCACCGCCCGCAGTGGTGCAGCGCTGACCTCGTCAAGACCAAGCTCCACCTCTGAAGCAGGCCCCGGCAACCACGGCTGGCTGCCTCGCCTTCACCCCCGAGCTGCGTAGCGTCGCCTGGCCGGGCAAGTTCAAGCCGGATCTTCCTCCTCGCTACGACGGTACCGCCGACCCTGCGGAGTTGCTGCAGCTCTATGAGTTGAGCATTGAAGTGGCCAACGGCGACGAAAAGGTCATGGAGAACTGGTTTCCCATGGCTCTCAAGGATGGAGCTCGCTCCTGGCTCCTGAACCTGCAGCACGGCTCGATCTCCTCCTGGGACGAGATGCGCGACCGCTTCGTCGCCAACTTCCAGGGCACTCGCAACCGCCCACCAGTCGCGGGTGATCTACACCGCATTAGGTAGCAACTAGGAGAGACCCTCCAGAAGTACATCCAGCGCTTCAACAACACCCGCCTTAAGATCCCCAAAGTCACGAATGAGGCCATCATCTCTGCGTTCTTCGACGGCGTCCGTGATGTCAAGATGAAGGAAGAGCTCGCCATCCACAAGGAGCTTTGCACATCTCAGGAGCTGTTCAATCTGGCGACCAAGTGTGCAAGAGCTGAGGAGGGGCGCCTCTCCCTCCTTGAGCTGCCAGCCGTGGGCGCGGAGGAGAAGAAGGCCAAGGCCAAGGACGTGAAGCGCAAGGTGCTCGCAGCGGAGCCCGACATCAAGCGGGGCAGAGATCAGCCCGAGTCATCCAAGAACGGTCGACCATTCTGCTCCTTCCACAACCTGAACACCCACAACACCAGTGACTGTCAAGAGCTCAGAGCCATATAGGAAGGACGCTACGGTCGATGCCACGAGCGCAATGATCGGGGCTACGGCCGCGGAGGAGGACGTGGAGGCGGACGCTGGGATGACCGTGGCCCGTGCCAGGAGTGGCGCGACCGGCCTCGTGAGGACCGCTGGCAGGACCAACCTCGCGAGGGCGCCTGGAAGGACCTGCCGCGTGAAGATCGCCCCCAGGGCAACGCCGGTCTTCCCCCGCTGCCGCCACCAAGAAGGAACAACGACCACCACCAGGACGAGGGGGGTGGGGGCTTCCAGGAGCCGCATGCGATCACCTGCATCTTGGGCAGCGGCCAGGCCCCAGCCTCTCAGTGCACCTTCAAACAGTTCGCTCGCGAGGTGAACGCGGTGCTCCCCAAACTCGAGGCCACGCGCCCGCTCAGGTGGTCCCAATGCGCCATCACTTTCAACTCGGCAGATCAGCTCAAGTGCGCAGCCACTGCCGGCGCCCTCCCTATGCTGTGTTCCCCAGTCATCAGCAATGTGCAGGTCACCAAGACCCTCATCGATGGCGGCGCAGGGCTCAACGTCCTGTCCGTCGACACGTTCGACAACCTCCAAGTGCCTTATGAACAACTCCAGCCCACCAAGCCTTTCTCAGGAGTGACCGACGGCTCCACCACACTGATAGGGCAGGTCCGCCTGCCTGTCACCTTCGGGGAGCGCAGGAACTACCGCACCGAGCTCATCGACTTCGACGTCATGCACATCCGCCTGCCGTACAATGCCATCCTCGGGTATCCAGCCCTGGCCAAGTTCATGGCAGTCACTCATCACGGCTACAACGTTCTCAAGATGCTAGGAAGCGGAGGTATCATCACGGTCCCGTGTGAAGAGAGGGATGCGGTGTGATCCCTCGAGCGCGCCTTTCAAGCCGCAGCAATCGACGACCCCGACAGCAGAAATGAAGGCCCTCTAGAGGCCATCCCCAAGAAGAAGCAGCCGCGCTGTGCAGGACCTCAGGAGGATGGCATCGCGGTAGGAGCCTCATCAGGACCAGCACTCGCTCCAGGGGCGCCTCCCTCCATCGCATAGGAAGGCGTGCCCGTCGCCCTCCTCAAGCAGGGCTCGGGGACTCTCTTCTTGAGGGCCACAGACCTTGCCAACCTCACGAGGGAGGCGCTTGGGCACTACTTGGAGGCGTGCTTCGCGACACATGACCCTCAGGAGAACACAGGGCACGGAGTGCCCACCATTCAAGAGTTCATCACCAGGACCACCCAGGAACTGCAAGAAGCAAGAGCCATGCGCGGCGACAGCCGCCTACGAGGCATAGCTCCACATCCTAGCGAGGATGCCAGGCTGCGTGTCTGCATTGATGTCCCAGGGCTCAACAGGGCCGCATCTCAGGAGCATTTCTGGCCTTCACGTGTGTGCCGCTGCGAGGGCCCTCCGCACAGCTACGTTCGTATGCCTTTTGGCTTGCCGAGCGTGGCGTCGGCCTGTCAGCGCAACATGCGACGTGTACTGGTGGCTCAGGAAGCCAGGTACCACGCCGTTCTGGAGGAGATGGAGGCGGTCTTCAGGGAACCTCCCGAGGCCCCAGAGCCTCCCGAGGCTCAGGGTTCTGGCGGCTCATGAGGAGTCATTTCTTCAACGCACGCCTTCAGCTGCACCAACTCTACTTCGTCTACAGAACTAGGTGACATCTTCCAAGCTCGTTTAGCTGGGAGCGCCCCTCGGGCTGCATTATTCCCAGGCCGCGTGGGTCCATCCCTGCGGCATGGATCCCTTTTGCTTATGTCTTCAACTTACCTTGTTAGGGGCGCCCCTCGGGCTGCATCATCCCCAAGCCGCTAGAGCCGGACTCGGTGGCATGTATCTTCTTGCATTTATCCAAGTTCATCTGCTCTCCATGCTTAAGCTGCCAACTACTATCACGTGCTCGATCATCGCATCCCCGGGGCCTCCACACAGGCATGGCGCTGGTGCATGGGTCCGTCCCTGCCATGTCGACAAATCTGAGCGGTCGAGCTCTGGCTCGCGGCACGCCTGTCGGGGTTTTGTCACGGCAGATTTCCTATTGAAAGGACTTAGTCGTGGAGCCATCGCTACGGGTTAGCTTGAAGGGTTTAAAGCGGACACAAGAACGCAAGAGAGTTTATACTAGTTCGGCCCCTTCAAGGAAGGTGAAAGCCTACCTCTAGTTGTGATGGAATTGATGGGTGTTCCGATGACTAGGGAGCAAATAAGCTTCGCCTATGTCTCGAGTTGTTGTCTCTCCTCCCTGAACCGCCGCCGGGTCGTCCCCTTATATACATGGGTGACGCCTGACGGTTCAGAGAGTCCCACCACCGGTTCATACTCGTATCCGGGTTGGTCTCTCCTTGTTCCTAACTTATATTACAAGTATATGCACAAAGCTGATGTACGGCTACAGGTTGTAAACCGACTACGGGCCCTGGGCCTTTATCTGCCTCTTTGGGCTTTAACACCTTTGAACTACTGATGGAGTTAATCTGGCCCAGGTAGGCCGGTTTATGCCCAGTAGTAATATCCCCAACATTAGGCCCCAGATTGATTTGAACAGGTTCATGTCAATCCTTAGCAAAAATCTTCGTCTTCAACATCTTCTTGTAGTTGTTGAACCGCCGTGACATCATCTTCTCTGTTTGCTGTAAATCGGCATGACATCATCTGTCATAAAGAAAACATCCATGATATCTTCTTGTTTAATAGATTCGCAATGACCGAGGTGACCGCCCTACTTCCAAAATCTGCGGTCCCTTGATTCCCGCGCCTGACACATGTCCTTTGCCTTATAAATAGGCCCGAAGGGTCATTTCTTTTCTTCCCTTCGTGCCCTTCCTCTTCGTCTTCCTCGCGTCGCTAGTCTCAGAGCTCCGCCGCCGCCGTCGTCTTCTGCATCACCCTTGGCCGCTGCATCAACTTGAACACGCCAGAAAGCCGCGGCGACCTTTCCGCATTTTCCTTAGCTCTGGTAGGTCTTCTGTTCTTCTCAACATATATCTGATCTAGGGCTTCGTGTTCTTGCGGTGTTCATCACTTGTTCATACTCATGTACTAGCTCCTGGATGCACATGTAAACCCTTGCTTTGTGTAGCGGTAACTTTCAGTATCCGCTGCTAGTTTCCTGACCAAAACCATAGATCTCACATATACTTCTGCTCATTGATTCAATACTGTTCTGCTTTGATCTTCGACTATTTTTCTTATTTTCTGAACTTGCTTCAGATCCAATGCCGTAATAAGATCTTGTGAAGCCTGTTTCTGCATACTTAACCATCCGCAATCTCAATTGCTTAAATGTTTAGGTCAGGCGGTTTAACCTTATAGAAAATTTTCCAAACCGGTATATGCCATTAGTCCCCTTGTTGAACCGCCAGATGTAGGTTGCTTCATGAAACTCCAGTTTAGATAGGGCTATTTCCGATTTTAACATTGTACATACCAGTGCATTTTAATCAATGCATTTTTGAACCGGGATCTTTTACCTTGTAGATTCCGTCATGGCCAAGCAAGTGTATGAGTGCAATTGGGTTCCTTCTTGCGTCACAGAGGCTGAACTGGACGATTTAGTCCTGATTGGTGCTTTAGGCAGTAAGGATACAATCCATTGGAGGGCTCCTGGCAAAGAATGCCCTCCCTCACCTCGAGAAGGAGAGGTTGTTGTTTTCGTAGATCACTTAGCCCGGGGCTTTAAGCCGCCCGGTTCTAAATTTTACCGAGATGTCTTAGCCGATTTCCAGCTCCATCCACAAGATACTGGCCCCAACTCTGTTACAAATATGTGTCACTTCCAAGTGCTCTGTGAAGCGTTCTTTCATTAGAGGAGCCCACAGTGGAACTGTTCACCTATTCCTAGATGGAAAGGTCTCTGAACAGTTCCACTGTGGGCTCCTCTTGAAAGAACGCTTCACAGAGCACTTGGAAGTGACACATATTTGTAACAGAGTTGGGGCCAGTATCTTGTGGATGGAGCTGGAAATCGGCTAAGACATCTCGGTAAAATTTAGAACCGGGCGGCTTAAAGCCCCGGGCTAAGTGATCTACGAAAACAACAACCTCTCCTTCTCGAGGTGAGGGAGGGCATTCTTTGCCAGGAGCCCTCCAATGGATTGTATCCTTACTGCCTAAAGCACCAATCAGGACTAAATCGTCCAGTTCAGCCTCTGTGACGCAAGAAGGAACCCAATTGCACTCATACACTTGCTTGGCCATGACGGAATCTACAAGGTAAAAGATCCCGGTTCAAAAATGCATTGATTAAAATGCACTGGTATGTACAATGTTAAAATCGGAAATAGCCCTATCTAAACTGGAGTTTCATGAAGCAACCTACATCTGGCGGTTCAACAAGGGGACTAATGGCATATACCGGTTTGGAAAATTTTCTATAAGGTTAAACCGCCTGACCTAAACATTTAAGCAATTGAGATTGCGGATGGTTAAGTATGCAGAAACAGGCTTCACAAGATCTTATTACGGCATTGGATCTGAAGCAAGTTCAGAAAATAAGAAAAATAGTCGAAGATCAAAGCAGAACAGTATTGAATCAATGAGCAGAAGTATATGTGAGATCTATGGTTTTGGTCAGGAAACTAGCAGCGGATACTGAAAGTTACCGCTACACAAAGCAAGGGTTTACATGTGCATCCAGGAGCTAGTACATGAGTATGAACAAGTGATGAACACCGCAAGAACACGAAGCCCTAGATCAGATATATGTTGAGAAGAACAGAAGACCTACCAGAGCTAAGGAAAATGCGGAAAGGTCGCCGCGGCTTTCTGGCGTGTTCAAGTTGATGCAGCGGCCAAGGGTGATGCAGAAGACGACGGCGGCGGCGGAGCTCTGAGACTAGCGACGCGAGGAAGACGAAGAGGAAGGGCACGAAGGGAAGAAAAGAAATGACCCTTCGGGCCTATTTATAAGGCAAAGGACATGTGTCAGGCGCGGGAATCAAGGGACCGCAGATTTTGGAAGTAGGGCGGTCACCTCGGTCATTGCGAATCTATTAAACAAGAAGATATCATGGATGTTTTCTTTATGACAGATGATGTCATGCCGATTTACAGCAAACAGAGAAGATGATGTCACGGCGGTTCAACAACTACAAGAAGATGTTGAAGACGAAGATTTTTGCTAAGGATTGACATGAACCTGTTCAAATCAATCTGGGGCCTAATGTTGGGGATATTACTACTGGGCATAAACCGGCCTACCTGGGCCAGATTAACTCCATCAGTAGTTCAAAGGTGTTAAAGCCCAAAGAGGCAGATAAAGGCCCAGGGCCCGTAGTCGGTTTACAACCTGTAGCCGTACATCAGCTTTGTGCATATACTTGTAATATAAGTTAGGAACAAGGAGAGACCAACCCGGATACGAGTATGAACCGGTGGTGGGACTCTCTGAACCGTCAGGCGTCACCCATGTATATAAGGGGACGACCCGGCGGCGGTTCAGGGAGGAGAGACAACAACTCGAGACATAGGCGAAGCTTATTTGCTCCCTAGTCATCGGAACACCCATCAATTCCATCACAACTAGAGGTAGGCTTTCACCTTCCTTGAAGGGGCCGAACTAGTATAAACTCTCTTGCGTTCTTGTGTCCGCTTTAACCCTTCAAGCTAACCCGTAGCGATGGCTCCACGACTAAGTCCTTTCAATAGGAAATCTGCCGTGACAAAACCCCGACAGGCGTGCCGCGAGCCAGAGCTCGACCGCTCAGATTTGTCGACATGGCAGGGACGGACCCATGCACCAGCGCCATGCCTGTGTGGAGGCCCCGGGGATGCGATGATCGAGCACGTGATAGTAGTTGGCAGCTTAAGCATGGAGAGCAGATGAACTTGGATAAATGCAAGAAGATACATGCCACCGAGTCCGGCTCTAGCGGCTTGGGGATGATGCAGCCCGAGGGGCGCCCCTAACAAGGTAAGTTGAAGACATAAGCAAAAGGGATCCATGCCGCAGGGATGGACCCACGCGGCCTGGGAATAATGCAGCCCGAGGGGCGCTCCCAGCTAAACGAGCTTGGAAGATGTCACCTAGTTCTGTAGACGAAGTAGAGTTGGTGCAGCTGAAGGCGTGCGTTGAAGAAATGACTCCTCATGAGCCGCCAGAACCCTGAGCCTCGGGAGGCTCTGGGGCCTCGGGAGGTTCCCTGAAGACCGCCTCCATCTCCTCCAGAACGGCGTGGTACCTGGCTTCCTGAGCCACCAGTACACGTCGCATGTTGCGCTGACAGGCCGACGCCACGCTCGGCAAGCCAAAAGGCATACGAACGTAGCTGTGCGGAGGGCCCTCGCAGCGGCACACACGTGAAGGCCAGAAATGCTCCTGAGATGCGGCCCTGTTGAGCCCTGGGACATCAATGCAGACACGCAGCCTGGCATCCTCGCTAGGATGTGGAGCTATGCCTCGTAGGCGGCTGTCGCCGCGCATGGCTCTTGCTTCTTGCAGTTCCTGGGTGGTCCTGGTGATGAACTCTTGAATGGTGGGCACTCCGTGCCCTGTGTTCTCCTGAGGGTCATGTGTCGCGAAGCACGCCTCCAAGTAGTGCCCAAGCGCCTCCCTCGTGAGGTTGGCAAGGTCTGTGGCCCTCAAGAAGAGAGTCCCCGAGCCCTGCTTGAGGAGGGCGACGGGCACGCCTTCCTATGCGATGGAGGGAGGCGCCCCTGGAGCGAGTGCTGGTCCTGATGAGGCTCCTACCGCGATGCCATCCTCCTGAGGTCCTGCACAGCGCGGCTGCTTCTTCTTGGGGATGGCCTCTAGAGGGCCTTCATTTCTGCTGTCGGGGTCGTCGATTGCTGCGGCTTGAAAGGCGCGCTCGAGGGATCACACCGCATCCCTCTCTTCACACGGGACCGTGATGATACCTCCGCTTCCTAGCATCTTGAGAACGTTGTAGCCGTGATGAGTGACTGCCATGAACTTGGCCAGGGCTGGATACCCGAGGATGGCATTGTACGGCAGGCGGATGTGCATGACGTCGAAGTCGATGAGCTCGGTGCGGTAGTTCCTGCGCTCCCCGAAGGTGACAGGCAGGCGGACCTGCCCTATCAGTGTGGTGGAGCCGTCGGTCACTCCTGAGAAAGGCTTGGTGGGCTGGAGTTGTTCATAAGGCACTTGGAGGTTGTCGAACGTGTCGACGGACAGGACGTTGAGCCCTGCGCCGCCATCGATGAGGGTCTTGGTGACCTGCACATTGCTGATGACTGGGGAACACAGCATAGGGAGGGCGCCGGCAGTGGCTGCGCACTTGAGCTGATCTGCCGAGTTGAAAGTGATGGCGCATTGGGACCACCTGAGCGGGCGCGTGGCCTCGAGTTTGGGGAGCACCGCGTTCACCTCGCGAGCGAACTGTTTGAAGGTGCACTGAGAGGCTGGGGCCTGGCCGCTGCCCAAGATGCAGGTGATCGCATGCGGCTCCTGGAAGCCCCCACCCCCCTCGTCCTGGTGGTGGTCGTTGTTCCTTCTTGGTGGCGGCAGCGGGGGAAGACCGGCGTTGCCCTGGGGGCGATCTTCACGCGGCAGGTCCTTCCAGGCGCCCTCGCGAGGTTGGTCCTGCCAGCGGTCCTCACGAGGCCGGTCGCGCCACTCCTGGCACGGGCCACGGTCATCCCAGCGTCCGCCTCCACGTCCTCCTCCGCGGCCGTAGCCCCGATCATTGCGCTCGTGGCATCGACCGTAGCGTCCTTCCTATATGGCTCTGAGCTCTTGACAGTCACTGGTGTTGTGGGTGTTCAGGTTGTGGAAGGAGCAGAATGGTCGACCGTTCTTGGATGACTCGGGCTGATCTCTGCCCCGCTTGATGTCGGGCTCCGCTGCGAGCACCTTGCGCTTCACGTCCTTGGCCTTGGCCTTCTTCTCCTCCGCGCCCACGGCTGGCAGCTCAAGGAGGGAGAGGCGCCCCTCCTCAGCTCTTGCACACTTGGTCGCCAGATTGAACAGCTCCTGAGATGTGCAAAGCTCCTTGTGGATGGCGAGCTCTTCCTTCATCTTGACATCACGGACGCCGTCGAAGAACGCAGAGATGATGGCCTCATTCGTGACTTTGGGGATCTTAAGGCGGGTGTTGTTGAAGCGCTGGATGTACTTCTGGAGGGTCTCTCCTAGTTGCTACCTAATGCGGTGTAGATCACCCGCGACTGGTGGGCGGTTGCGAGTGCCCTGGAAGTTGGCGACGAAGCGGTCGCGCATCTCGTCCCAGGAGGAGATCGAGCCGTGCTGCAGGTTCAGGAGCCAGGAGCGAGCTCCATCCTTGAGAGCCATGGGAAACCAGTTCTCCATGACCTTTTCGTCGCCGTTGGCCACTTCAATGCTCAACTCATAGAGCTGCAGCAACTCCGCAGGGTCGGCGGTACCGTCGTAGCGAGGAGGAAGATCCGGCTTGAACTTGCCCGGCCAGGCGACGCTACGCAGCTCGGGGGTGAAGGCGAGGCAGCCAGCCGTGGTTGCCGGGGCCTGCTTCAGAGGTGGAGCTTGGTCTTGACGAGGTCAGCGCTGCACCACTGCGGGCGGTGCGCGGTCTTAACGAGGTGGCGCGGGGAGCGCAGGTGCAGCTTCTCGCGGCCGCGGAATTTCTTGGCAGCTTCTCTCTTCGCTCATGGGCACCGGGCGCGGCGGATCATGCCGTGAAGCCGCACACCTTGGTGCCAAGGCACCGTCTTGGGGCTGAGGTGGTGGAGGCACGCCATGAGCCCTGTTAGCTCGGTGACGTGGTCGAGCCACTCCTCATAAAGGTCGTCGACGGGGTGGTAGCACAGGAGCTCGTTCACCGCGAGGAGAGCGACACGTGCCTCCATGGGAGCGCGGTGCGCGTGAGATGAAGAACCGGCAGGGGTAAGCGATGGAGTGGTGGTGCGTCCGTCCTGCCGCACTGAAGGACGCAGCGAGGATGCCTGCTGCTCGTTCCCCACCGGGCCGGTGGCAGCGTTGGCGGCGGGAGACGGAGAACGGCGATGTGGCCCGCCGATGGGAGCCGTCTGAGCAACGCGGGCGGTGAGGGCAGCTCGACGCTCAGCTCGAGCACGGCGAGCGTCCGCCATGGAGACGACGGAGCAACAGAGCGACGAACTGATGGAAGGGGAGCTACGGTGCACCCCTACCTGACGCGCCAAATGTCGGATGTGGGGTTCCGGCAAACCCTTAAGGTTCGAACAGGGGTGCGCGTGAAGTCTTTCCTTCCCACCAATCTATGCCCAAGCTCGCTAAGATCTCGCGGATGAACTCGATGAACTCGCAACACAGAAAGACACTAGGTTTATACTAGTTCGGGCCACTGTTGTGGTGTAATACCCTACTCCAGTGTAGTGGTGGTGGATTGCCTCTAGGGCTGATGATGAATAGTACAAGGGAAGAACATCCTCTTGAGGTTGAGGTGTTCTTGTGGGTAGGCTCTCGATCGGGTTGGATCAAGCTATGGTGAGATGAGATGGGATGAGATGCGGCCAGCTCTCCTTTTCCCCCCTACTATGGTGGCTAGCTCTACTTATATAGGCCCTAGTCCTCTTCCCAAATATCGAGCGGGAAGGGAGCCAACAATGACGGGAAAATTTGAAGGGGGATAGCTTGTACAAGCTATCCTGACAAAAGTGGTCTACGCCTGCGAAAGGCTTTGGTGGTGACACCGTCTTGGGCTCCACGATGACCTCCGTCTTGCCGTCCTCCTGGTCTTGGTCTCATTGCACCAATATAGAAACCTTTGCCTGATGCCTCGGTACTCTTCGCCTGTGCTGGCCTCCTTAGCACCAAAGAGGAAACAAGGACGCTGCGCGCGCTGGCGCCCGCCTGGTGTCGTGCGTCATGGCTCACGTCACGAGGGCCTCGTGAGGTTTGCCCCGCCTTGATATCTCCGCTCCTCG
>NW_024112320.1:0-31406 GCF_003073215.2 Triticum urartu | reverse complement strand
TTAGTTCTGCTCCTTTAGGGGATATCATCCAAAATAGAGAAGCCACAGGTCGGGTAGCCAAGTGGGCTATTGAGCTTGGGCCCCATGGTTTAAAGTATGTGCCTCGTACGGCCATCAATTCACAAGCACTCATGGATTTTATCAATGATTGGACAGAGTTACAGACACCTGAGGAAAAGCTAGATAACACATATTGGACTATTCACTTTGATGGATCCAGGTAGTTGGAAGGCTCGGGGGGCTGGAGTTGTCTTGACTTCCCCACGAGGTGATAAATTTTCTTATGTTCTCCGGTTAATGCTCCCTTGTACTAACAATGCAGCTGAGTACGAGGCCTTGCTCCATGGTCTTCGGATGACTAAGGAGATGAACTTAAGCCGGGTGAGGTGCTTCGGTGACTCAGATCTGGTAGCTCAGCAAGTTTCTGGCACTTGGGATTCTAAGGATCCACTCATGGCGGCTTATCATCAGGAGGTTGATGCTATTGCGGGCCACTTCAAGGGTTACCAAGTTGAGCATATTGATCGCAGGAAGAATGAGGCGGATGACACTTTAAGCCAGTTAGGGTCTCAGAGTAAGCTGGTGCCACCTAACACGTTCCTGGATATTCTGCTTAACCCTTCTGTCAAATTACCTACAGAGGAAGATCTTGTTGTTCCTGACCCGGAGGCACAATTGGTGGCGGCTCTTCATGCCATTACTGATTGGACAGTTCCGTATTTGGCTTACATGACCTGGGGCGAATTGCCTGAGGATGAGGTTTTGGCCAGGCAGATAACCCGGCAGTCCTGAAGAAGGAGGATGAGATTCTGTGAGAGATTCATGAAGGAGATTGTGGTCATCATGCTGGTTCTAAATCTCTTGTAGCTAAGGCCTTTCGTCATGGGTTTTATTAGTTGATGGCTCATGCTGATGTGAAGGATTTAGTTAGCAAGTGTGACGGTTGTCAAAAGTTTTCACAACTAGCTCATGTGTCGGCTCAAGAGTTGAGAGTGATTCCAAGTACTTGGCCGTTTGCAACTTGGGGGCTTGATATGGTTGGACCTTTCAAGAGGTCCAAAGATAAGAAGACCCACCTTTTGGTGGTGGTTGACAAGTTTACTAAGTGGGTTGAAGCAAAACCGGTTAGCAAGTGTGATGCAGCAACAGCGGTTCAATTCATCAAGAAGGTGATCTTCCATTTTGGCTTTCCCCACAACATCATAACAGATAATGGAACTAATCTATCTAAGGGTGTTATGAAAGAGTTTTGTCAACGAGAGCATATTCGACTTGATGTTTCCTCCGTAACTCACCCCCGGTCAAGCGGAATGAGCTAATCAAGAGATTCTGCGAGGCATCAAGCCCCGGCTTATGGTTCCTTTGCAAAGAACGTCAGGTTGTTGGGTGGAGGAGTTACCCTCAGTGTTATGGAGTATCAATACAACCCCCAACATATCTATGGGTTACACACCTTTCTTCATGGTTTATGGAGCAGAGGCGGTTCTCCCTAGTGACATCCGTCACGATTCGCCTCGTGTGGCAGCTCATGTTGAAGTAGATAGTGAAAGGGCACGTCAGGATGCACTTGACCTGTTGGATGAGGAGCGTGACCTCGCGGCGGCTCATTCAATGGTTTATCAACAAGATCTACGTCGTTGTCACAGCCGCCGGGTTAAAACCAGAACCTTTCAAGAAGGCGACTTGGTGGTCCGGCTTATCCAGGACCAAACTGATATGCATAAACTATCACTGCCTTGGGAAGGACCTTTTATGGTCAGCAAGAATCTACATAATGGGTCATACTATCTTATCGACGTTCGAGACCACAAGGACTCACGCAAATCGGAGGAGGAGACCCGTCGGCTGTGGAATATTGCTCATCTTCGGCCCTACTATACTTGAGCCACCGTCTCTCATGATGTACATAGTTTGATGATGTATATATTATAAACAATATAATAAAGCCGGCATCCCTCATAATTCAGGGCCTCTGTCGTTTTCACTTCTTCAAAGCTGAATCTTATCATCGTCTTACATGTTCATTTAAGAGGCTTGACACCCAAATTATAGGGGCCAAAGAGACTTGGCTACACAGCACAGCTCAAACATAGGTCCCTGACGAGCATAACTCATAAACATGTCACTTGGGGGCTTCCTGTTCAAACATAGGTGTATTCACCAAAGAGAACATAGCATTACTACCCTCTTGACCAGGTTATCTTGTTCAAACATAGGTGTATTCACCAAAGAGGACATAACCTTTCCGGGTCATCCTACCTGTATACCAGCTGCTTCTTCATCAGGTAATCCTGATTGACCCGCCGAACTCTTAACAATCAATCTTTTACAGTGTATTCACCAAAGATCTTGAGCTTGTTAAGGTTAAAATGCCAGTTTGTCCTGTGAGAGCACGGCTTACAGATAGTCAGGATAGATCCAGGCTTATAAGTCGGCTTCTTTGAAACTTGGATAAATCGGCCTGTGATGTACGATGCTACTCCGACCTCGCGTACTCCTGATAAGTCTATCTTTAAATAAGACCTGAATTTATCTAGGTTCAAATGTTGATTGGGTCCTGTGAGAGCCAGCTCATGGAAAGCGCATACCTTCCAGTGGCCATCAGGCTAGTTTTATTGAAGAAGAAACTTTGGCTTGGCGGCCTGCAAAAGCCTTGGATTTTTTGATTTTTTGCTTATATCATCTCTTTTTTCTTGCCATATGGTTTTTACAAACCGGGCCAAGCTGCTCAATTTATGTCCATATTTGAAGCATCTTTGGGTCTTTGCAACCCGTGAGGATGGCAGACTCTATGTTGCCAGAGAATAATAATTTTATGTATAGAGTTATAGCTCTAAAAATTCTAACTGCATGGAGCTGATAAGCCGGCAGTCTAAGCACACACCACAAGTAAGATTCTTTATTTAACAATTGTGTCTACATTGTGGTTACACCGGCCCTGGTTATGAACTATCCGTTCCCAGTGGTTTCAATTGGGTATCATGACCCGCCCGGTGGTAAACCGCCAGGGCACTTGTGATCTGTTTGTGTGCAGGGTAATGATCATTCTGATCGGCATCAATCAATGCTATCATAAGCATAAACTGATAGTCTCTTAAACTGGCGGATCAGCAGTATTGCGCAAAACATATAAGTGCACAATGGCACGGCAGATTAAAGTTTCACTACCCTACTACATGACTCCGTGAGCCAAACAAGATCAAGTGTTTTCAAAGGATCGGATATATAAACCGCCCGGCGGTTCACTCTTCTTGGCCTTGCTGACTTGAGGCCTCTGGATCATCCTTTTCTAGTTCTCCGTCCTCTTCTGCCATCTGGAAATTTGGTGATGACCAATCGATGCCACATAAAGCTTGAAATTCAGCCTCATCGTCTATAAGTTCAGACGGATCAACTTCTAGGGAAAAGTATGCTTACGGATTGGGGGGATTAGATCCATCACTTTATAAGCCGGCGTTGGCATCTTCTGATTCTCCATGTTGTAGGCCGGATGGTATTTTGACAGGTCTGTTTCATTTGCAATCAGACTGGCCAGAGGACGTATTTCTTTCACACAAGCAGCGAAGTCCTTTTGATCAAATGAAGTGGCATCTTCTTTCAAGCTTGGACATCCAGTAGCTACCTCAGACGGGTCTAGCTCTGGTAACCATGCCTTGGCCCGGCTTAAAGCGGTCACGGCACCGGCTCTTGCAGACGACCGCTTCATCTCGTCCATCCTAGCAGGCAGCACAGAAAGTTTTTTCAAGACATCTATTAAGAGAGTAGGTGCTTGATTAGCTGGAGAAACTGCGGCCAGTGCACGCTGAGCTCCATTTATAGCTGTTCAACAAGTGTGTAAACAGCCTTGAGCTTCACAAGCATATCCTGATTAAGATTGCTGCTCCTGGGACCTAAGTAAGTCATAGGTTGGTTAGAGGCGGTTTGTACTATCAAGGTAAAGATTCACTTTTGATGTTTAGCAAGGCGACTCACCAAAGATAGTAGAAACCATCTGGGATACATGGTGTTTTAAACCAGTGAGCTCAGTGTTCACCTCTTGAAGAGCCACCTCCGCTTTTTCAGCTCGGCTTATCACTCAAATTGCAGTCTTTTCTTCAGCCCAAGCATTTTTATCCGCCTCAAAACTGGTCTTCAACTTTTCCATTTCATCCACGCTAAATTGGAATTTTGACCCAGCTTTCCGGGTCTCGGATTCTTGATTCTCCAGCCGGGTCTTTACATCAGCCAATTGTGATTGAAGTTCAGTAGTGGCATCCTGTACAGGCACAGAGTTGCAAATACATTCATATCCGGGTTACAGGAATATAAGTCCCAAGCCTTTTGCAAGCAACAACACTTGGCACTTGGGGGCTAATGCTTGCCGAAATATTCTTCATACAACGGCTCATTTCAGTAAGTCCCAAGAACTTTGCAAGCAAGAGTACTTGGCACTTGGGGGATAATGCATATCGCTTGTGTTTCCTTACTACTTATGGTAACCCGGTTGTGCCGTAAAAAATCACAGCCGGTTTATGGGGGCTATGCAAGTAAGCTCTCTTTATAAACAATGGTGAACAGGCCCGCTCATTCATGCTAATTAAACCAGCCCTTGGGGGCTACGGATACAATGTTCATTGTTCAAAATCCGCTTTACCTTCAATAGTGAAAGCCGTCCTTGGAAGGATTTTTTATCAAAGATGATTTATACTCATCGCTATTCTAAGTCTACAACATATTATATTCTATTATACACAATAGACTTGGGGGCTGACAGGATATGCATAATTTATTTAAGCCGGAATTCATACCTCATACTTCGGGTGCATCTGTCTCACCATATCAATATCAAGATCATGACTGGTGTGAATTAGGTTGAATCGGAAGAATTAAGTGGTTGGCGAATGAGACCCGCGAGTGGGTAAAAAGAGTTTAAGTTTGGAAAGACCTCGTTTCGGTGTTTCCACAGAAATGGAGTATTTGGTAAGCTGGAGGATACTTTTTCACATCCGCTGGTCCGAGTCTGTCGCCGGTTCTCGTGCTGCTGTTGCTTCAAAAGAAAGTGAGGATCCAAATAAGCTAAGGGGTGTGAAAAGCTTACATTCCAGGTTACCCCTCGAAATCTTTGTCTTGGCAAAGGCTCTGAGTCAGAGGAAACAATCATTACCTCTTCTTCTAATGCTTGGCTGGCCCTCGTGTCATCCTGATAATAATCAATGTCAATAAGATGATTGAAAAAGGAGCCAAGGGAGTCAAGGGCTACCTCCGACTCAGAACTGACGTCCAACTCAAACATATTGGAAGCACTTGGTTTCTTCTTATTTTTCTTGCCGGCTTTCTTGGCGCCTTTCTTGGCAGCCCTGGCCTTTTTGGCAGCTTCATGATCATATTTCTTTTTCCAAAAATCAGATTCAGCCTGTGGAAGTCATCAAAGTTGGGTTAATATAATATTTGAAGGATGAGGTAAAAGTAAGTAATTTATAGACTCACATCCGGTGGTGGGTGAAGTTTGCAGAAAGGGTTCAGACCCACTTTACTGCAGTCTTCCAAATCTTCATTCAGAAGAGTCTTTGTCATTTCAGTGATTGCCTCCTCAGTCAAATGTAAGGAGCTATGGCGCAGTGGATCCTTTGTACCACCCGTGTAAGTACACATTAAGCCGGGTCGACGACTCAAGGGTATGATCCGCCAAGAAACCCAGCACCGGACCAAGTCAATGCCAGTTAAACCATTGCCTAGCATAGCCTTAACCCTCGCAATGGTGGGGGCAAGTTTTTTACATTCAGCAGCGGTAAGTTTTTCAGGAAGATGATGCTTTGGTCAAGTCGCTGGGCACGATAACCCGGCAGTGGATTCTCATCAGCCAGAGAGGTATCTTTGTAGTAAAACCATGTTTATTTCTAATCTTTGGGTGGGAACTCGGCCAAATACGCATAGGGGAAGATAGCATCTCTTCTTTGTTGAATTGAGATTCCGCCAAGTTCCAAGATGGGTCCGTTCGTATACTCGTTTTGGCGGTTTAAATAAAAATATTCCCTAAAAAGTTCAACACTGGGCTCCTCTTGAAGGTATACCTCGCAGAAGACTTGAAAATTGCAGATGTTTGACACGGAATTGGGTCTGATGTCTTGAGGATGGAGTTGAAAGAAGTGCATAACATCTTAGAAAACTTTAGAACCGGGCGGTGAGAAGCCCCGATTCATGTGATCAGTAAAAACAATGACTTCGTCATCCTTTGGCTGAGGTTTTTCTTCGCCTGGGTCAGGGGTGCGATAATGCATGACATTCTTTGTTGGCAAGTACTAGATTTTGACAAAATCTTTGAGTGTGTTCTCAGTGACAATGGAGGGAACCCAGTTACATGAAGTGATTGTCTTTGGCGGCATGTTGAAGAGAGAAGCCTAAAGGAAAGAAAAAATTGCCGGTTCAAATTGATTCATTAATACGGAAGTAAAAAAGCTACAGAATGGCGGCTTAAATGGGGCCTAATGATATATGGATAATTATAACTGGTGATGTAAGCCGCCGTGATAGCAATGGTACTCAACATCTATCGAAGAGCAAATTTTACTAAGTGTTCGGACAAATAGGTTTCAGAGATTGGAGCTATAAAATTGGATCTGCGGCAATTCAGAGAAATGAAATAAAATCTAAACCTAAGGTGGCGGTAGTAGAAAAGTGAGGATGCCCAGATGAGATTTGTTACAATGAGGATATATTATGACATTAAAAAACAAGTGCTAAAACTGCTACCGCACAAGATTTGTGTTGTTTTCAGATCGAAACTATGCAATCTAGGAAAGAGAAGGAGAAACGATGATGAACGCCGACGAACAGGGAAACCCTAAGCCAGATCTAATAAGAGGAAAGGTGAATGCTTACCGATGCTGATGAACAGCGGAGGGGCGCCGTGAAGATTCTAGTTCGTTCAGGGTGATGCAGCGGCCAAAGTTGAAGCAGTGGACGGAGATCGATGGCGGCGGAGCTCGGGCACGCTAGAGCGTTGCGAGGAAGAAGATGAAGACGAGAAGGCAAAGGGGGAGAGTGAAAAGAGGACCCGTGGCCCTATTTATAAGGCTGGAAGGATAAGTGGCATGCACGGGAATCGAGGAGACAAGGAAATGGATATGTGATGGCGTGAGCGCCTCGATTTTCGCAAGTTCATTAAAAGAGAAGATTTATTAAGATTTGGGCCATATATAATATTAATAACAGGTGACGTCACGGCAGGTTACCGCAATCTTGGGAGATGACATCATGGCGGGTTACAATATCTCACAAGAAGATGAGGAAGGATTTTTTTCTAAAGTGTTGAAGATTGACATGAACAAGTTCAAATCAACCTGGGGCCTAATGTTGGGGATATGACTATTGGATATGACCTGCCCAGGAGGGGCCGGGTTATCCCAATGACGGCTCATCTAAACAAAGCCCATGAACATATTGAGATGGCGGTTCATGATGTAGACATATTAAAGGGCCCAAAACCCAAAGGCGGTTTAAGGCCCATAAGTGTAAACCGCCATGTATATATGACTTGTGTTGTAAGGCATGTAAGATAAGTCACCGGGTCAGACACGTTTGTATGAGCCGACCGGGACTCTGTAAGCCGCGGGGCGTCAACCAGTGTATATAAGGGGACGACCTGGGAGCGGCTTAGGGCAAGAAACAACAGATCGAAAGCCAGGCTAAGTGTATTCGCTCCCTGGTAACCGAAACCCTAGCAATACCACCTCAAACTGGATTAGGCTTTTACCTTCACTGTAAGGGGCCGAACCAGTATAAACTCCTCATGTCCTTTGTCCCGTTTAACCCCTTCAAGCTAACTATGTCGCAATGGCTCTACAACTAAGTCCTTACACTAGGACATCTGCCGTGACAATTCCACGACAAATGCATACTCGCGCATACGTACGGCCAGGGCTCATGTACATGGAGAGGCCTCGGACGGCAGCAATGGCGTCCTATTCATCGGAAGCCAACCGGATGGGTCGGAACGGAGAAACTGTGTCGTGTTCATGGGGAGGCAACGGAATGCGTCGTGTTCATCGGGAGGCAACGGAATGCGTCGTGTTCATCGGGAGGCAACGGAATACGTCATGTTCATCAGGAGCCAACCGGCTTGGACAGAACAACCGAAATGAGGTCTAGCGTACCGCAGAACGGAGGAAACGGGCCTTCTGTTCGACCGCGTACGGTCGAAATGGGGTCATGTTCATCGGGAAGGGTCTGGCGTACCGTAAAACGGAGGAAACGGACTTGTGTTCGACCGCGTATGGTCGAAACAAGGTCCTGTTGATCGGGAGGGGTGTGGCGTACAGCAAAACGGAGGAAACAGGACTAGTGTTGGAGCGCCTACGGTCAAAACGGGGTCCTGTTGATTGGGAGGGGTGTGGCTTACCGCAAAATGGGACTCCACGGGCTACTGTTCATCCACTGTCGACTTCCTCCAGCCTCCACCTGCTACTGTTCATCCACCGTCGACTTCCTCCAGCCTCCACCAGCTATTGTTCATCCACGGGGTCCTGTTTATCCAGCCTCCCTGGCTACTGTTCATCCAGCCCTCCACGGGGTCCTGTTCATCCAGCCTCCACCGGCTACAATTCAACTAGCCCTCCACGGGGTCCTGTTCAACCAGC
Source organism: Triticum urartu (assembly GCF_003073215.2). Classification (NCBI taxonomy): domain Eukaryota; kingdom Viridiplantae; phylum Streptophyta; class Magnoliopsida; order Poales; family Poaceae; genus Triticum; species Triticum urartu. The sequence continues at coordinate 22,791 of NW_024112320.1, read as the reverse complement.
CCTCCACGAGGTCCTGTTCAACCAGCCCTCCACGTACGGGGTCCCTCCACTAGCTACTGTTCATCCACCCCCATGCCTCCTCGATCGGGGTCCTGTTCATCCAGCGGCAACGGCCTCTACTACCACGAGATCCTGTTCATCCAACCCCCATCGGGAACTGTTCATCCAACCCCCACTGGGAACTGTTCATCAAGAGGCAGCTTCGATCGACTTCAGTTAGCAGCAGTAGCGAAGGAATCACTCGGGTTCAGTTAACAGCAATGTATCAATCTGGATTCAGTAACGTAGCTAGTGTAATCGCTTGGGTTCAGTTAGAGCCCAATGCCTCGCTCGGGTTCAGTTACAGCACAACACCTCGCATACACGCATGTACGTGTACGAGAGAAACACGCATCGCTCGGTCCCGACCACCCACCGTAACCGGGAACTCCCCAATATTTTCCTCTCCCTCGCTTCTACCATGATTATTTCTGTCATGGACGGCCCAAAGAATGTCATGCAGTTGCGTCTCCGACCCGCCCATGATGAAAAGCCCATTTTCTGTCATGGTTTTTTGTCATGGAAGTAGGAGCCCACCACATCTATGATGATACCAGGTTTTGTCACAATTATCGTCATAGAAGTGTCATAAGCATGACAGAAAAAAATTCGTTCGGCCCAAAATGTCACGGATGTGTCTTTTTTTGTAGTGGTGCCACTGACATCACCGACCATGAGGTGGTAAAGAAATTGCTGAGATCACTTGATTCCTCATTCGATACACTCGCACTGGTGATTCAAGAACGTGGAGACTACAAGTCACTAGATCCTGTTGATATCCTCGAGAGCCTGAACACTCATGAACTCCAACAAGCTGAGAAGAGAGATCTCTATGGACCTAGCTATGGAAGATCACGCGCACAGGAGGCCAAGGCAGTTTCCTCATCTGAAGGAGAAGATTCTGATAGCACCTTGGTGATCCTGAAGAACTAAGCCAGGAGCTAGCAATGCTCATGAGAAATTTTAGAACTTCTCAATACGTGGTTGCTTTGAAAATCTTCATGAAGTGATGACATGAGATCAGATTCCTTATCCCGCGATTACAAGAAGAGGACTTTCCCCAAATTCAAGAAACATGGCCACTACATAACTGATTGTCCTCAGTGGGCAAAGGAATCAAAGAAGAATAAATACAAGGATGATAGTTTGGACAACTCGAAAAAGAAGAAGAAATCTTCAAAGTCCTCATCGTCAAAAACTTCAAAGTCTTCATCTCACAAGAAGAGTGGTTCCAAAAAGGCTCGGGCATTCATTGGCAAGGAAATGGACTTTGAAGCTGAATCCGAGGAAAATGAGGAAGAGGAGGAATCCGAGGAGTCAGACTCTGGTGTGGCGAGCCTAGCTCTTGCTACTTCTTTCGTCAGCAAGTCCATCTTCAACACTGAGGAAAATGGCTTCCCCAACACTGCTGACGACGGTGACGATGACTACGCTCCCACCTATTGCTTCATGGAAAAAGGTTCCAAGGTACTCAAATATCCCTCCTCTGAATCAAGTGAGGATGAATCTAATGAAAATCTCAAACCTAGCTATTCCAAACTTGCTAAGATTGCCATCAAACAACAAAAGGCTTTTTAAAAGGTTCAAAATCTTCTAGACAAAAGCGATGACCTGTTGGGTGAGGAAATGGATCGAACTCAAACTCTGACTGATAATCTTCAGTGACTACAATCCAAGTTTGATAACCTTGAAAGTCATCACAACACTCTCTTAGCTGATCATGAGAAGCTCTCTTATGAATTTCTACAAAGAAAGCAAGATCTTGAGAAACTAAGGGTGAGTTATGAAGATCTTTAGAAGGAAAACGATTCATTGCTTGCTCAACAGATCAGTTCCGCTCAGGAAGAATTCATTCCACCATGTTTGAAATGCATTCAACATGAATCTGCTAATTCTTCACCTGAAAGTTCAAATGCTTCTATTACTGCAAATTTTTCAATTGTCTCTGTGGTCATAAATTCCTCATCTGAGGATACCACAAGTACCACTAACAATGCAGGGTTGAATGAATTGTATGTGACAGGCATGTACAAAAGCCTCAAAGGGCATCAAGCTCTTTGTGATGTGCTTAAGAAACAGATCCTCAACAGAAACCCTAGGAAAGAGGGTATTGCCTTTGAGAGGAAACTCAATGCTGATGGGACCTACTGGAAACCTGAGCAGTATCCCACAACCACATGGGTTTCTGCAAAAGGACATCCCGTAGATCCATCCATTTTATCTAGCTTCACATGTGAATCTTCATATTCTTCTGATGTGTCATTTGACTCCAACTATAAACTGATTCAAAAATCAGAATGGTGTAGTATTTTCTAGATATGTTGGAACTAACTGCAGGAATGGGCCCCCTGTGAAGAAAATCTGGGTTCCCAAAAGATGCCTTGAAGTCTTTAGGTGAATGTCCTCATGACACCACCTGTGAAGAATAGGTACTACAGATCAAATTCTTCATATGGACCAAAGTCTTCATATGGATCCAAATCCTCATATGGATCAAATTCCTCACATGGATCCAAATCCTCATATGAACATCGTCGTGCTAACGCTTCTGTTTCGCAGGGAAAATCCAAGAGTTATTGATATGTGCATTATTCTTCAAATCATTATATTCATAAGTCCTTGAAGAATTTCTCTGCTTATTCATATGCCTACTCTAACCCCTCTTCTGTGAAACGAAGTGCACTGGCTTCAATGCCACCTTTCTCTTATGGAGCTTGCGGAATGATGAACTCCTCGCCACCCCTCTATGTGGGTGGTGAAGAAAAAGAACTAATCTCTTATGCAGGATCAGGTCTCCAAACGAACTTGAACGTCAGAAGAATTTGCTGGAGACCTGAATGTGCTTGAAAGAGCGCAAGCTAATTATGAAGAAATGAATTACTCATTTCCCACGTCCTTATACTGCTATATCTGTTGTACTGCTTGATGAAGTTCAATCTGATGAATTTGTTGTCATATTCTTCACTGAAGTATATGAGTTTGTAAGATGCACTAATTCATCTACATGATGATCAACCCAAAGCTACTGAGTGGGTCCTCAATAGTGGATGTACAAATCACATGACCGGTGACAATAACTTATTGATGGACACTGCTTTATCTCCATCGCATCTGAAACATATCACCTACGCTGACAAAGGAAAAAAAGCAAGGTATTGTGTCTAGGTAGGGTTGCAATCTCAAAGGATTGACACCTGGACAAAGTCATGCTTGTCAAGTCCCTAGGATTCAACCTCATGTATGTCTCAATGCTTTGTGATCTTGATATGGTTGTCGTCTTTGGCAAATATCGTTGCATTGTGCTCATGGAATCTGAAAATTCCAAAGTCTTCAACGACTTTAGGAGAGGAGACTTGTATATTGTTGATTGCTCTGCAGGACCACAGCCTACCACATGTCTACTTGCAAAAACTTCAGAAGACTGGCTTATGGCGTCGATGACTAGGTCATGCTGGCATGAGGAACTTACATACACTCACGAAGAAGAAACACGTCATTGGCATCGAGGGTGTCAAATTCCTCAAATATCATCTATGTGGGGCTTGTGAGGCTGGAAAGATGACCAGATCCAAGCAATCTTCGAAAACTATCATGACTACCACTCGTCCTTTTGAATTTCTTCACATGGATCTCTTTGGCCCTACTCATTATGCCACACTAAAAAATGCAGCATCTCTATATGGCTTTGTTATTATTGATGAATATTCTCGTTACACCTGGGTGTATATCATCACTTACAAAACTGAAGTGCGGAAATCTTCAGACGATTTTCCTCAAGGGCCTCGACGAATTTCGTTGTGAAGATCAAGCATATCAGGAGTGACAACGGGACCGGGTTCAAGAATACTGGTCTTGGTGACTATCTTCATGAACTTGGTATTACTCACGAGTTATCTGCCCCATACACTCCTCAGCAGAATGGCATCATGGAGCGCAAGAACAAGACTCTTGTTGAGATGGCTCGCACTATGCTTGATGAATACAAGACGCCTCGTCACTTCTGGCCTGAGGCAATTGACACTATGTGCCACATCATAAACAAGGTATATCTTCACAAATTCTTCAAAAAGACTCATATGAACTCCTCACTGACAAGAAACCCAATGTGAGTTATTCCAAAGTCTTCGATGCTAAATGTTGGATTAGACATCCTCATCATAATTCTAAATTTGCACCGAAAGCACATGAGGGTTTTATGCTTGGTTACAGAAAGGACTCGCACACCTATAGGGTCTTCAACACCTATCATCACAAGGTTGTTGAAATTGTAGATGTGCGGTTCGATGAAACTAACGGCTCACAAAGAGAGCACCTACCTCCTGTACAGATGAAATGTTTCCTGAGGAATCCATCAAGTTCAAGGCTACTGAGGATGTCATACCCACTGAAGAATCTGTTGAAGAAGTCATTCCAGAACATGAAGAAAATCATGCTGGTGCATCTGAGGAGAATGGCTCTGAATAAAATGATGAGCCCAATTAACATCGTCAACCTACACATCCTCGCGTTGCAAATGAAGTACCGATTGAGAAAATCATCAACGACATCAATTCACCAGGTCCTCTCACACGCTCAAAAGCTTCACATTTGTCTAAATTTTGTGGGCACTTTGCTTTTGTCTCTATCACAAAGCCCACCAAAGTTGATGCGGCATTTCTTGAGCCTGAGTGGATTCAAGCGATGCAAGAGAAATTACATCAATTCGAGCTCAACAATGTCTGGGAACTTGTCAAGCAACTAGACCCACGCAAGCCTAATATCATCGGTACCAAATGGATCTACCGCAACAAGCAAGACAAAAATTACCTAGTGGTGAGGAATAAGGCTCGTCTTGTAGCTCAAGTCTACACACAGGTTGAAGGAATTGATTTCAATGAAACTTTTGCACTTGTTGCTAGACTTGAGGCTATTGGCATATTGCTTGCTTATGCTAACCATCATAATATCATGTTATATCAAATGGATGTGAAAAGTGCATTCCACAATGGTAAGCTTGAGGAAGTATATGTTGCTCAACCCCCAGGTTTTGAAGATCCTAAGCATCCTAACAAAGTCTTCAGACTCAATAAGGCCCTCTATGGACTCAAGCAGACCCCTCAGGCGTGGTATGATACATTGAAGGAATTCCTCATGAAGAAAGGCTTCAAACCCGGTTCACTTGTGTAACACCCTCGATGCGACTATATCTCCCACATGTCGAGGCATGACTTAGAGGCATAATCGCATTGAAGGCATATGTCGCAAGTTAGGCAATCTTCACAACATCCCATGTAATATAAATAATAAAGGGGAGATAACATAGTTGGCTTACACTCGCCACGTCAATCAAGTACATAAATAACATTACATCATCCAAACACTCATGGCCCGACTATGGCGCCAAAATAAAAGAGAACCCAACATGCGACAACGGTCCCGTTCACCCCCAACTGGGCACCACTACTGATCATCAGGAAAGGAAACATAGTAACGTTGAGAATCTTCGTCGAACTCCCACTTGAGCTCAAACGCGTCTCCTGGAGCGGAATCATCAGGCCCTGCATCTGGTGTAATAGTAATCTGTGAGCCACATGGACTCAGCAATCTCGCACCCTTGCGATCAAGACTATTTAAGCTTATAGGTAAGGCAAGGTAAATATATGTGGAGCTGCAGCAAGCGACTAGCAAATATGGTGGTTATCCTCTTCGCAAAAGAGAGCGAGAAGAGGAGGCAAAGCACGAGCGAGAAACTAGAGAACAACCTGCGCAAACATTACTCCAACACCGTGTCCACTTCCCGGACTCCGACGAGAAGAGGCCATCACGGTAACACACTCAGTTGATTCATTTTAATTAAGTTAAGGTTCAAGTTATCTACAACCGGACATTAACAAATTCCCATCTGCCCATAACCGCGGGCACGGCTTTCGAAATTTCAAATCCCTGCAGGGGAGTCCCAACTTAGCCCATGACAAGCTCTCACGGTCAACGAAGCAATAGACCTCCTCCCAAGACGTTCCGATCAGACTCGGTATCTCGGTACTTCAAGACAACTTCGACAATGGTAAAACAAGTCCAGCAACACCACCCGATGTGCCGACAAATCCCGATAAGAGCTGCACATATCTCCTTCTCAGGGCACACCGGATAAGCTAAGCGTACAGGAGCCAAAAAAGAGGCTAGGTGGCAAATGGTAAAACCAAGGTTGGGCATTGCTGGAAAAGCTTTAATCGAAGCGAAATATCAAGGGGTTCCCATTATAACCCAACTGCGTAAGGAACGCAAAATCCGGGAACATAACACCGATATGACGGAAACTAGGGCGGCAAGAGTGGAACAAAACACTAGGCGAGAGGCCGAGCCTTCCACCCTTTACCAAGTATATAGATGCATTAAGATAACAAGATAATATAATGATATCCCAACAAGTAAATAAATGTTCCAACAAGGAACGGCCTTCAATCTTCACCTGCAACTAGCAACGCTATAAGAGGGGCTGAGCAAAGCGGTAACATAGCCAATCAACGATTTGCTAGGAGAAGGTGGGTTAGAGGTTTGACATGGAAATTTAGGAGGCTTGAAAGCAAGTGGTAGGCATCGTAGCATTGGCATAGCAAAGAGCGAGCAAACTAGCATAGCAAAGATAGTAGTGATTTTGAGGGTATGATCATCTTGCCTGCACAGTTGTCAGAGTTGACTGGATCCTCGAAAGCAAACTCAATGGGCTCCTCGTTAGAGAACTCTTCTCCCGGCTCTACCCAAAAAAGACAAACAAGCAACAAGGACACAATCAACCATGTGCAAGGATCAACCAATATGATGCAAAGATGATATGCTATGCGGGATGCGATACGGGATGCAAAATGCAAGATATGACAGGAAATGCAAGAACCTGGCCACAACTTGGAAATCCAAGTGTTCCACTGGAAAGGCGAGATGAAATCGCTTGAAAACGATATAAAGAACACCGGAATCGGAGTTACGATTTGGAAATGGCAAGCGATTCAAAATGGCACCGGTCTGCGATTTACAGCAAGTAGCCATCTAAATGCAATGAGATGAACATGCTACAGCACTCAAACATGACAACAAAATAAATGGCCGGGATGCATTCAAGATGCTTAACAAAAGTCTAGCACTGAGCTATGGCCAATTCAACCATTAACAGGTTCAAACAAGCATGGCAAAAATGCATATGGCAAACAGTTCTCAGACTTAGTGAAATTAACACTTGTCTGGAATTTCAGATCAGGTAGCACTCTTCGGAGCAATAAAACTACATGCTACAGGACCTGAACATGGCAAAATAAAGCATGGCATGGAGCTATTCAAAGAGCTTAACAAAATTCCCTTAGTTACCTTGAGCCAAAAGGGATCATAAAATACAATTGCAAGCATGTGAACATAGCAAAAACATAATCAGTTTTCAGACTTAGTGAAAACTGAGGCATGCTGAAATCAGAACTCAAGTAGGCATGTTTACGAGCTCGGTGCACTCACTAAGGTGCAAGTCATGATAAGCTAAGCATACACCCATTAAGAATACACAAAATGCAAGCTAGACATGACAAGAACAATAGCATAGCATGCACGGATCAACTACAACATCATCGACAAAATTGCAAACAAGTTGACAATCTGCCCAGATTCATAAAGTAGCAAAAGTAGAGCTCGATTGACTCAAGTTAGGGTGCTCCATAATTGCAAACAAAGACATGGATGGATAGAGCACTACAAGATTAGCAAAACATCCTTACTGATCATCCTCAAAAGAGGCACGGATCACTAGGAAACAACATGAACATATGGCCATATGAAATAAACAACTCAAGGACTTAGTGGAATTGCTAAGTCCCTGAAATCAGAATTAACGAGTGCACCACTTTGCAAGCTTGTACTAGTCACCACACACATCACAAAAATACATGGGTTGCACCTCTGGAAAGATGACAAAACCCTTAACAAAACATACGTAGAGCATTAGGGCATATCATGCACACAATAATCATGGCAAAAATGACAAAAACCTAAATGGGGTAGCAGATCTGACAATTAACTCAAGTAGCCCTCTTCTAATAGCATTTCGGGCCTCAAGATGAACGCAAATGAAAATGATGCAATGGAATGAAATGATGTACTCTCAGAGGTGAACATTTTGATATGCTATATGCATGAATCGGAGCTACGGATGCAAAGTTACGAGGCTACGAATAGGAGCACATGGATCTGAGAATTTGGGGACTTAGAAGAAATTCAACCTCTCCGAAAAAGTCAACCCGGGACGGAGACGTGCGGGGCGGAGGGATCCGGATCTGGGCAGGAGACTTGCGGGGCGGAGGGATCCGGATCTGGGCAAGGGTGTTTGGTTGGGGGGAGTGGTGGATCTGGTCCACCCTCCGGGATCTCGCCGGAGTGGAGGAAGACGCCGGCGAGGTGGTGAATTCCGGCGATGTCCGGCGACGAGGGGCGGCGCAGAGGGCGGCGGTGACCCGTGACGAGGCACCGGAGGAGATAGCCGGCTTGGGGCGGCGCGCTGCGCGGCGGCGGCGGCGGGGACCCGCGGGCGAGGCGGCGGCGCGGACGGCGAGGCGGCGGCGAACGGCGCGGGGCGCGGCGGCCGGCGAGCACGGTCGGGCGGGGGCGGCGGCGGCCGGCGAGCGTCGGGCGGGCGAGGCGGCGGAGCTTCGGGCCGCGGGGGCCTGCCTTGGGCCCGTCGGGCCTCGGCGGGAGTGGCAGCGGCGGCGGTGACGTGTCGCGCCCGGAGTGGCTGCGGGCGGCGGCGCGCAGGTCGACAGTCCGACTCAGCGCGGACGTTGTCCGGGTGCGAGAGCGGATCTAGGGTTTCGGGGAGAGAAGAGAAATGGAGGGGGTCTTAATAGGCATAGAGGAGCTAGGAGAGTCCAAATGAGGTGCGGTTTTCGGCCACGCGATCGTGATCGAACGCTCTAGATGATGGAGAAGGTTTAGGTGGGTTTTGGGCCAAATTGGAGGGGTGTTGGGCTGCAACACACACGAGGCCTTTTCGGTCCCTCGGTTAACCGTTGGAGTATCAAACGAAGTCCAAATGATACGAAACTTGACAGGCGGTCTACCGGTAGTAAACCAAGGCCGCTTGGCAAGTCTCGGTCCAATCCGGAAATGTTTAATCCCCACACAAAGAAAGCTAGAAATGACCACCGGAGGAGAACGAAGCGCCGGAATGCAAAACGGACAACGGGGAAAAAGCTTGAATGCATGAGATGAACACGTATGCAAGCAATGCACATGATGACATGATATGAGATGCATGACAACGAAAACAACACACGGAGACAAAAACCCGAGAAAATAAATAACTTAACGCGGAAACGGCAAGAGTTGGAGTACAAATGGAAAGTTACATCCGGGGTGTTACAACACTCCACCACTACGAAAGGATCTCGTCCCGAGATCTAGGACTGAAAGAACGCCGGGTACTCAGAACGGAGGTGATCCTCGCGTTCCCAGGTAGCTTCACGGTCGGAATGGTGTGACCACTTGACTTTGAGAATTTGATTGACTTGTTGCGAGTCTTGCGTTCAGTCTCTTCAAGAATAGCAACTGGGTGCTCACGATAAGAGAGATCTTCTTGGAGCTCAATGTCCTCGAAGTTGACGGTGCGGTCAGGAGTCTTGAAGCACTTTCAAGCTGAGAGACATGGAACACGTCATGAACATTTGCAAAGTTTGAAGGAAGCTCGAGTTGATAGGCGAGGTCGCCTCTCTTGCTGACAATCTTGAAAGGTCCCACGTATCTAGGAAGCTTCCCTTTGATACCGAAGCGACGAGTACCTTTCATAGGAGAGACGCGAGGTAAACATGATCTCCGATCTCGAAAGCCAAATCACGGTGCTTACTATCATAGTAGCTCTTCTGGCGGGATTGGGCTGCTTTGAGGTTATCTACGAATGACTTTGCACATTTCCTCTGCCTCTGTGATTAAGTCATTTCCGAAAGCTGACGTTCACCGGTTTCGACCAGTTGAGAGGGGTACGGCACTTCCTGCCATACAGAATTTCAAATGGGGCCTTGCCCGAACTTGCTTGAAAACTGTTGTTGTAGGAGAATTCAGCATAAGAAGACAATCCTCCCACTTCATGCCGAAGGAGATCACACAAGCCCTGAGCATATCTTCAAGAATCTGGTTGACACGCTCGACTTGACCGCTAGTTTGAGGATGGAAAGCTGTGCTGAAGCGGATGTTGGTGCCCATGGCCTTCTGAAAAGAATCCCAAAACTTGAGGTAAAGATGCTGCCACGGTCTGAAGAGATCACTTGTGATACCGTGCAGAGAGACAATCGAGAGGTATAGAGTTCCGCCAATTGAGCTGCAGTGATAGCACTCTTTGATAGGCAGAAAGTGAGCCACTTTAGTGAGTTTGTCGATGACAACGAATATAGCATCATTGCCACGCTTGGACTTTGGAAACCCAGTCACGAAGTCCATCTCAATGTGGTCAAACTTCCATTCTGGAATGGCAAGAGGTTGGAGGAGACGCTGGCCTTTGGTGTTCTGCCTTCACTCTTCTGCAGACATCACATTCATTCACGAATTGAGCATCTCGCGCTTCATTCGAGTCCACCAATAAGCTTGCTTGAGGTCCTGATACATCTTCGTGCTCCCAGGGTGGATGGAGAGGAGAGAATTGTGAGCCTCGTTCATGATCACTTTACGGAGTCACCTTTGGGCACAACAATACGATCCTCGAAGAAGAGAGTATCCTTGTCATCAAGGCGGTAGCACTTGTACTTGGGTTGACTCTTGGCAATCCCAATCTTCACCTTTTTCACCATAGCATCAAGAAGCTGGGCTTGGCGAATCTGGTCTTCCAAGGTAGGAGAGACTTGAAGGTTGGCGAGGAAACCTTGAGGAACAACTTGCAGATTAAGTTTGCGGAAAGCTTCACAAAGCTCGGTTGATAAGGCTTGAGAATCAGACTGTTGCAGTAAGCCTTTCTGCTCAAAGTCAGCAATCACATTGGCCTTGCCTGGAGTATACTCGATACTCGGATTATACTCTTGAATCATTTCGACCCATCGAGTTTGCCTGAGGTTGAGATTAGGCTGAGTGAAGATGTACTTGAGACTCTTGTGATCAGTGAAAATGTCACTTTTCTTCCCAATAGAAGATGTCTCCAAGTCAAAAGAGCATGCACAACTGCCGCCAACTCGAGATCATGAGTGGGGTAGTTCTTCTCATTAGGCTTCAACTGGCGAGAGTATAAGCACAACTTTCTTCTCTTGCATCAACACTGCGCCAAGACCTTGGAGAGAGGCATCACAAAAGACCTCGTACGGCTTGGATTCATCAGGCGAGTCAGAACTGGAGCAGTGATCAATTTCTCTTTCAAAGTGTTGAAAGCAATGTCACACTCCGGAGACCAAACGTACTTGACGTGCTTCTGGAGAAGATTTGAGAGAGGCTTCGCGATCTTAGAAAAGTTTTCAACGAATCTTCGGCAATAGCTTGCGAGACCAAGGAAGCTACGGAGTTGCTTCACGTTCTGAGGAGGTTCCCAATTCACAATTGCAGACACCTTCTCAGGATTCACGGGAATGCCCTTGGCAGAGATGATATGACCAAGATAAAGAACCTCATCGAGCCAAAATTCACACTTGGAGAACTTGGCGTAGAACTATGTTCCCTCTGAGCTTATCAAGAACCCAAACGCAAGTGCTTGGCATGATCTTCCTTGTTCTTGGAGAAAACCAGAATGTCGTCGAGATAGACCAAAACGAAGTCATTGGTGTAGGCGTTGAAGATGAAGTTCATCATGCGAGAGAACGTCGGAGGAGCGTTGACGAGACCAAAAGACATGACAGTGTATTCATATGAACCAAAACTTGTCCTGAAAGCCGTCTTGGGAATATCTTGCTCACGGATTCGAATCTGATGATAACCCATACGGAGATCAAGCTTGTAGAATAATTGAGCACCTTTGAGTGTTCGAACAGCTCATTGATGTTGGGAAGTGGGTATTTGTTCTTGATGGTCTTCTTGTTCAATGGACGGTAATCAACACAAAGTCGGTCCGTTCCATCCTTCTTCTTCACAAAAAGAACACCACAACCCCACGGAGAAGAACTAGGCCGGATGAGACACATTTTCTCTTGAATATCGAGTTGCTTCTTCAGCTCCTTCAACTCTTAGGTCCGAGCTTGTAGGGACGCTTGCAAAGTGGTTCCGTGCCAGGCTCAAGATCGATGACGAATTCAACTGGCCGGTGCGGAGGCATTCATGGAAGCTTTTCTGGAAAGACGTCTTGATATTCACAAACGACTGGAATTTGCGAGATAGCATCCAGTTCACCCTTCTCATTGAGAGAAAACAGACGGATGTATCATCACGAGCGGCAAAGACAATTACATCCTCAGACGAATGAGTCAATTGAATCTGCCTGGCTGCACAATCAAGCTGAGCCTTGTGCTTAGAAAGCCAATCCATCCCGAGAATAAGATCAATATCCGAGTTACCAAGAACCATTGGAGAAGCCAGAAACTTGAAATCACCCATCATGATAGAAACATCCGGGACTATTGAAGTAGCCCTCATAGACTTAGCCGGAGAAACCACTCCCATAGGTTTACCCAACATTTGTGAAACGAAGTCATGCTTGGAAACAAATGATCTTGACATGAAACAATGCGATGCACCAGTGTCAAAAAGAACTTTTGCGGGAATAGAGTTAACTGGAAAGTTACCCATGATGACATCTGACGAGTCCTCTGCCTGAGCTGCATTCAGCAAGTTGACCTTAGCGTGCTTGGGGTTATGCTTGACCACAGCTGTACTTGCCGATCTGACAGGAGGAGGAGGAGGAAGACGCCTCTGGTTGAAACACTTGTTGGCATAGTGACCCTTCTGTTGGCACTTGTTGCACGTGACCTCTGAAAGCGGACGGTGATATGGAGCACTCGATCTTGGAGCTTGAGACGAAGTCTTGTTCTGAAAGCCAGGGTTGGGTGGGTGGGAAGAACCACTGCCACCTTTGCTCTTCTGCTGATACGGCTGACGGAACGGAGGAGGAGGAAGCCAATACTTCTGCTGCTTGGCCACTTGAGTAGAGGAAGAAGGAGTAACATCTCTGACTCGCTTCTTGGAAGCATCACACCTCAATGAGCAGCCTCTTGCTTCATGCCATGTTGTAGAACTCATCGTACCTCAAGGGCTCAAAGAGGACAAGAGCTAGCTGAATTTCTTCTCTGAGACCACCCCTGAACTGGTATATCATGCTCTTCTCATCAGGGACGTCCTGCTTGGCAAAGCGGGCGAGCTTCTGGAACAACTTGTTGTAGTCATAGACAGACAAAGAGCCTTGCTTCAGGTTGCGGAATTCCTCACGCTTACTTTCAACCAATCTCTTGACGGAAATTCATCCCAAGTGATAACACGTCCACCTCTGAATCCTTGTACTGCTGGAACCATTCTGCAGCTTGATCTTTGAGTTGGAAGGAAGCGAACTTAACAAAGTCCTCAGGCCTGATGTTACTGCACTCGAAATGCTTGCACAGATCCACAAGCCAATCGTCAGCATCGGTTGCCTCAACACAATTGCTGAAAGTCTTTGGCCCGTTAGCAAGGAACTGGTTGAGTGTAGCAAAGTGATTCTGATTGCTGCCTTGATTCCCTTGGTTGCCTTGATTGCGCTCTTGAAGAATTTGCATGATCAACTGTGTGTTTGCATTGGTTGCGGCCATCACAGCTTGCCATGCCTCCGGAGGAGGTGGAGGTGGTGGCGGATCAGGATTCGGAGTCGTGCGCGTTGGAGGAGCCATCCTGAAGAGGTTGACATCCATTAGCACATTGATAGACAAATATTGAAGCTGAATCCAATGGAATGAAAATTGCAACATATAGTCTTCACATCCGAACAAAATGAACGAATGCATTCCTCTTGAAATGGTCACATATCCATAAATTGAGAAGCCACGTAGAATTTAGGTAGAGAAATAAATCAACAAGGTATGGATCAAGAACGAATACTCGATAAGAAATCCCAATCTCAAACCAATATCCGTGGAAGAAGAACTAGAGCTACAAGAATTCCCACCTATGAAACTCCCGAACCTTTCCGGTTATGCAATCAGGTGTTGGGGATACAGGGGAAGCATAATATCTCACCCAAACTAGCAAATCCTACATCCAGCTGTATCCATCCTTCAACACATAACCAAGAAACCTTCGGAAACCATCTACCTCAACCTTCGAAAAGCATCCGTTATACAAGTTATGGCGATACTCCCGAACTCCCGCCCCAGTACTGGGTGGCGTCGAGGTTATCTCACCAACGAACTGCATAAAAGAGATTTTCGATGTCGGCGTACTAAACTCAGGTATTCCAGAACTGCAACGATAAAATTATGATGACAACACCTCAGAGCTCAACTCCCCGGGACACTTCCACAAAACCCCTGACAGGAGGCACCAAGACAATGTTCTCATCATAAAACCATCGGAACGATTCCAAGATACCCGCGTGATCCTAAAAAAATTTAGTGAAATTTGAGAAGAGAAGAGTCAAAACTCTACGTCAGGATGCCTTACCAGAGCGATGAGGAGACTGGGAAGTAAAAATAATTCCTAAACTCTCCGATATATAATTCCTAAATGACTCAAAACATTTTTCTAGACACAACTCGGCCGCTAAAAACGATCAAGCAATGGGGCTCCTAAGGTCGGGGAAGGCTCTGATTACCAACTTGTAACACCCTCGATGCGACTATATCTCCCACGTGTCGAGGCACGACTTAGAGGCATAATCGCATTGAAGGCATATGTCGCAAGTTAGGCAATCTTCACAACATCCCATGTAAATATAATAAAAGGGGAGATAACATAGTTGGCTTACACTCGCCACGTCAATCAAGTACATAAATAACATTACATCATCCAAACACTCATGGCCCGACTACGGCGCAAATAAAAGAGAACCCAACATGCGACACGGTCCCGTTCACCCCCAACTGGGCACCACTACTGATCATCGGGAAAGGAAACATAGTAACGTTGAGAGTCTTTGTCGAACTCCCACTTGAGCTCAACGCGTCTCCTGGAGCGGAATCATCAGGCCCTGCATCTGGTGTAATAGTAATCTGTGAGCCACAGGGACTCAGCAATCTCGCACCCTCGCGATCAAGACTA
Organism: Triticum urartu; assembly: GCF_003073215.2. Taxonomy (NCBI): domain Eukaryota; kingdom Viridiplantae; phylum Streptophyta; class Magnoliopsida; order Poales; family Poaceae; genus Triticum; species Triticum urartu. The sequence continues at coordinate 7,614 of NW_024112320.1, read as the reverse complement.
TTTAAGCTTATAGGTAAGGCAAGGTAAATATAGTGGAGCTGCAGCAAGCGACTAGCAATATGGTGGCTATCCTGTTCGCAAAAGAGAGCGAGAAGAGGAGGCAAAGCGCGAGCGAGAAACTAGAGAACAACCTGCGCAAACATTACTCCAACACCGTGTCCACTTCCCGGACTCCGCCGAGAAGAGGCCATCACGGTAACACACTCAGTTGATTCATTTTAATTAATTAAGGTTCAAGTTATCTACAACCGGACATTAACAAATTCCCATCTGCCCATAACCGCGGGCACGGCTTTCGAAAGTTCAAATCCCTGCAGGGGAGTCCCAACTTAGCCCATGACAAGCTCTCACGGTCAACGAAGGAATAGACCTCCTCCCAAGACGTTCCGATCAGACTCGGTATCTCGGTACTTCAAGACAACTCCGACAATGGTAAAACAAGTCCAGCAACACCCCGCTGTGCCGACAATCCCGATAAGAGCTGCACATATCTCCTTCTCAGGGCACACCGGATAAGCTAAGCGTACAGGAGCCAAAAAAGAGGCTAGGTGGCAAATGGTAAAACCAAGGTTGGGCATTGCTGGAAAAGCTTTAATCGAGGCGAAATATCAAGGGGTTCCCATTATAACCCAACTACGTAAGGAACGCAAAATCCGGGAACATAACACCGATATGACGGAAACTAGGGCGGCAAGAGTGGAACAAAACACTAGGCGAGAGGCCGAGCCTTCCACCCTTTACCAAGTATATAGATGCATTAAGATAACAAGCAATATAATGATATCCCAACAAGTAAATAAATGTTCCAACAAGGAACGGCTCCATCTTCACCTGCAACTAACAACGCTGTAAGAGGGGCTGAGCAAAGCGGTAACATAGCCAATCAACGGTTTGCTAGGACAAGGTGGGTTAGAGGTTTGACATGGCAAATTTAGGAGGCTTGAAAGCAAGTGGTAGGCATCGTAGCATTGGCATAGCAAAGAGCGAGCAAACTAGCATAGCAAAGATAGTAGTGATTTTGAGGGTATGATCATCTTGCCTGCACAGTTGTCAGAGTTGACTGGATCCTCGAAAGCAAACTCAATGGGCTCCTCGTTAGAGAACTCTTCTCCCGGCTCTACCCAAAAAAGACAAACAAGCAACAAGGACACAATCAACCACGTGCAAGATCAAGCAATATGATGCAAAGATGATATGCTATGCGGGATGCGATGCGGGATGCAAAATGCAAGATATGACAGGAAATGCAAGAACCTGGCCACAACTTGGAAATCCAAGTGTTCCACTGGAAAGATGAGATGAAATCGCTTGAAAACGATATAAAGAACGCCGGAATCGGAGTTACGGTTTGGAAATGGCAAGCGATTCAAATGACACCGGTCTGCGATTTACAGCAAGTAGCCATCTAAATGCAATGAGATGAACATGCTACAGCACCCAAACATGACAACAAAATACATGGCAGGGATGCATATCAAGATGCTTAACAAAAGTCTAGCACTGAGCTACGGCCAATTCATCCATTAACAGGTTCAAACAAGCATGGCAAAAATGCATATGGCAAACAGATCTCAGACTTAGTGAAATTAACACTTGTCTGGAATTTCAGATCAGGTAGCACTCTTCGGAGCAACAAAACTACATGCTACAGGACCTGAACATGGCAAAGTAAAGCATGGCATGGAGCTACTCAAAGAGCTTAACAAAAGTCCCTTAGTGACCTTGAGCCAAAAGGGATCAGAAAATACAATTGCAAGCATGTGAACAGCAAAAACATAATCAGTTTTCAGACTTAGTGAAAACTGGAGCATGCTGAAAACAGATATCAAGTAGGCATGTTTACGAGCTCGATGCACTCACTATGGAGCAAGTCATGATAACTAAGCATACACCCATCAAGAATACACAAAATTCAAGCTAGACATGGCAAGAACAATAGCATAGCATGCACGGATCAACTACAACATCATCGGCAAAATTGCAAACAAGTTGACAATCTGCCCAGATTCACAAAGTAGCAAAAGTAGAGCTCGATTGACTCAAGCTAGGGTGCTCCATAATTGCAAACAAAGACATGGATGGATAGAGCACTACAAGATTAACAAAACATCCTTACTGATCATCCTCAAAAGAGGCACGGATCACTAGGAAACAACATGAACATATGGCCATATGAGAATAAACAGCTCAAGGACTTAGTGGAATTGCTAAGTCCCTGAAATCAGAATTAACAGTGCACCACTTTGCAAGCTTGTGCTAGTCACCACACACATCACAAAAATACATGGGTTGCACCTCTGGAAAGATGACAAAACCCTTAACAAAACATATGTAGAGCATCAGGGCATATCATGCACACAATAATCATGGCAAAAATGACAAAAACCTAAATGGACGTAGCAGATCTGACAATTAACTCAAGTAGCCCTCTTCTAACAGCATTTCGGGCATCAAGATGAACTCAAATGAAAATGATGCAATGGAATGAAATGATGTACTCTCTGAGATGAACATTTTGATATGCTATATGCATGAATCGGAGCTACGGATGCAAAGTTACGAGGCTACGAATAGGAGCACATGGATCTGAGAATTTGGGGACTTAGAAGAAATTCAACCTCTCCGAAAAAGTCAACCCGGGACGGAGACGTGCGGGGCGGAGGGATCCGGATCTGGGCAGGAGACTTGCGGGGCGGAGGGATCCGGATCTGGGCAAGGGTGTTTGGTTGGGGGGAGTGGTGGATCTGGTCCACCCTCCGGGATCTCGCCGGAGTGGAGGAAGACGCCGGCGAGGTGGTGAATTCCGGCGATGTCCGGCGACGAGGGGCGGCGCAGAGGGCGGCGGTGACCCGTGACGAGGCACCGGAGGAGATGGCCGGCTTGGGGGCGCGCTGCGCGGCGGCGGCGGCGGCGGGGACCCGCGGGCGAGGCGGCGGCGGCGGACGGTGGGCGAGGCGGCGGCGAACGCGGCGGCGGCCGGCGAGCGTGGTCGGGCGGGCGAGGCGGCGGAGCTTCGGGCCGCGGGGGCCTGCCTTGGGCCCGGCGGGCCTCGGCGGGAGTGGCAGCGGCGGCGGTGATGTGTCGCGCCCGGAGTGGCTGCGGGCGGCGGCGCGCAGGCCGGACATGTCCGACTCGGCGCGGACGTTGTCCGGCGGCGCGAGGAGGAGCGGATCTAGGATTTCGGGGGGAAGAAGAAGAAGAAGATGAAAACGGAGGGGGTCTTTAAATAGGCATAGGAGGAGTTAGAGAGTCCAAATGAGGTGCGGTTTTTGGTCCACGCGATCGTGATCGAACGCTCTAGATGATGGAGAAGGCTTAGGTGGGTTTTGGGCCAAATTGGAGGGGTGTTGGGCTGCACCACACACTAGGCCTTTTCGGTCCCTCGGTTAACCGTTGGAGTATCAAACGAAGTCCAAATGATACGAAACTTGACAGGCGGTCTACCGGTAGTAAACCAAGGCCGCTGACAAGTCTCGGTCCAATCCGGAAATGTTTAATCCCCACACACGAAAGAAAGCTAGAAATGACCACCGGAGGAGAACGAAGCGCCGGAATGCAAAACGGACAACGGGGAAAAAGCTTGCATGCAAGAGATGAACACGTATGCAAATGCAATGCGCATGATGACATGATATGAGATGCATGACAACGACAACAACACACGGAGACAAGAACCCGAACCCGAGAAAATAAATTAACTTAATGCCGGAAACGGCAAGAGTTGGAGTACAATTTGGGAAAGTTACATCCGGGGTGTTACAACTTGACCCAACTCTTTTCACCAAAACATATGATGATGAATTATTCATGTGCCAAATATATGTTGATGATATTATCTTTGGTTGTACTAACCAATGTTACAGTGATGAATTTGCCTATATGATGAGTAAGGAATATCAAATGTCTATGATGGGAGAATTGAAATTCTTCTTAGGTCTTCAAATTCGTCAACAACGCAATGGGATCTTCATTTCTCAAGAGAAATACCTCAAGGATGTGCTGAGGAAATTCGGCATGCAAGATTGCAAAGGCGTCAAAATCCCTATGCCCACAAATGGCCATCTATGCACCGATGAGAATGGTAAATACTTTGATCAAAAGGTATATCGCTCCATGATTGGTTCTTTATTGTATCTATGTGCATTTAGGCCAGATATTATGTTTAGTGTTTGCATGTATGCCTGTTTTCAAGCTACACCGAAGGAATCACACCATAAGGCTGTGAAACATATTCTTCGATATCTAGCTCACACTCAACACTTAGATTATGGTATCCCAAGGGATCAGTTTTTTATCTCATTGGATATTCTAACTCTGACTATGTTGGTGATCGAGTGGATCGCAAGTCAACATCAGGCACATGCCATTTCCTCACACGATCCTTAGTGTTTTGCTCCTCGAAGAAGCAGAACTGTATATCACTCTCTATTGCTGAAGCTGAGTACATTGCTGCTGGTTCTTGCTGTGCTCAATTGCTGTGGAAGAAGCAAACCCTCAAGGACTATGGCATCAACATGAAGAACGTACCTCTCTACTACGACAACGAAAGTGCCATCAAGATTGCTCATAACCCAGTTCAGCACTCAAAGACAAAGCACATCCAGATTCGTCATCAATTTCTTTGAGATCATGTGTTGAAGGGTGACATCTCCATCGACCACGTGAAGACTGAAGAACAGCTGGCAGATATCTTCACAAAGCCCTTGGATGAGAAGAGATTTAGCAAGTTGCGGTGTGAGCTAAATATCTTAGAATCTTCGAATGTTCTTTGAAAGGACACACATCCTAACACTTATGCAAAATTAATGACTTAGACGTTCAACACATGAAGTAACGTTTTTCTTCAATCCACAAGACTAACCCTCTAAGTGTGAAGAAATTAATGAAGAATTTGATTTTCAGAGCCCTGCGACAATTGTATGTGGTGTCTGAAATCATCATTCTTATACAGTGGGTCACGCCATCAACAAAAGTTGAAAATATTCAAATTTGGGTTTTTCTTCTTTTTGCAAATTCTTAAATTTTCAAATTCCTCAAGTTTGCAATTTCTTCAACTTTTCGTCTGGTGTTCTTCATTGCCTATATGAGTTTTTATGTCCTCAACAGCATTCAGTTATTGCTAATTGTTCAAGTTGATTTTCATCTAAGTGAATGTGATCGGACCCGTTCCCCCTCTATGCTAAACTCAACCCAGTCTATTCACAAATTCTTCATGTGCGTTCTATTTGAAACATGTTCAAAGTCTTCATTGTGTCCTTGTCAGCTAAAGAATTTGCGAACGAAACGTTAAAATTTTCATATCTAAATTTTCGGCTTTTGCTGCTCAAACCGTTCCGCATCCCACAATGGATTAAACTACTCACCCATGATCTACCATGATCTCCACCTCTCGGTACGTGGGTGACACATGTTGTTAGAAGAGTAAGGGTCAGGGGCACGTTCATCCAAAATCTTCGGACGGGCAATTTTTCACTGTGGCTATAAATACCCATCCCCTTCCTCGGACCTCATTTACTCCGCTCGACTCCTACTCTCCTTGCTCGAGCTCTCAGACCTAGCGCCGCTGCTACACTCCATCGTCGCCGGTGAGGAAGAGCTTCGCTGCCTCGAACTCGTCGCCCTCGTACTCATGCCAACCGCGGATATCTTCACTCCGCTGTCGCTGTAGCTGTCTCTCGCCGCCAAGTTAGGGTGTGAGAGATCTGAACTGATGAACTTCTCCAACTCCACTCCTAGTTCATCGTGTTCTTCGTCCAGGGTAATGAAAATCTTATTTTACTGCCCTACATTGATTCTTATGATTTCCACAAAATCTTCAAAAGGTGTTTATTCTTCAACTTCCCACTCCTTAAACACCCGGATGCTTCTGTATCTTGATTTGTTTCTCTAAGCTATGTTTTTCTTCAAGATTCCTCAATTGTGTGGATTGTGAAATCTATACAACTCTGGAACCTAAGTCAAGAATGCTTAGTGAAATTCCTCAAGAATCCCATGGTCAAATTCCTCAAACTTGATTCTTTTTGAAAAATTCTGAGAACGCATATGACCTCTCCAAATTCTTCGCACCTATACTCTGTTCACAGGTACAAAATGTCCGCTGCTGAATCACTAGGTTCTCATCAACTTAACTCATTTGCCGCGTTCCTCGAAGATAAGTTGCACACTTCCTCAAAAACATCCATTGTTCAAAATCCTCAAGTGAAGAAAATGGCTGATGAGAAAAGACCTTAGAAGGGAGGAAAGAGACCAGAGTCCAACACTGCTTTTGAAATCCCTGGGAATATCTATGAAGAATATTGTACACCAAATGGAGCTACTCATGAGAAAGAAACAAAGAATCAGTGCAAAGTGCGCATCCATAGAATTGAGAGGAGATGGGCCAAGGAATGGAGGAAATATCATTATGTTACTCCAAAGTACATGAAGAAACTCTCTATCAACCCTCCATGTCCAAGACCTCCGTTGGCCCCTGGCCAAACGGCTGATCCCTCAAGCATTAGGTGTGGTGAGGAATTTCCCAAAGAATGGGCCAAGCATCAAGCCAAATTGGCTAAAGTAGCAAAAGAAGCAGTGAAGAAATTCAATGAAGATTCTGCTGCTGCTGAGGCCTCTGCTAGCAAGCCTAAGAAGGCTTTGCCAAAGAAATCAGCTGTGAAGCCAAGTTCCTCAACAGTAATGCCCTCACGGCCAAGTTCTTCAAAGTCACAGCCCTCACGGCAAATTCCTCGGGCAACTTCTTAAACGGTTGTGCCAACTCCCTTTGTTGCCACGAAATCCTCAACTACTGTTGCAAAGTCCTCAACACTTGTGCATCTTGTCACATGCCAAAGGACTGCATGCTTTTCAATTGCTTCGGGAGCATCTGCAAGTTCCTCAGCTCCACCATAATCCTCAACTGGTCCAACCTTGCTGAAAGTCAAAGCTAGTGTTGGACGAGGATCGAGGCCAAGTCCTCATAAGAATCAAGTGGCTTTCCAAATTCCGTCTAATGAAGATGAAGCTGACAATGAAGAACTCGTAGAAATCATCAGGGACAGGCAAGAAAAGGCCGCTAGAGCCAAAGGCAGTTATGTGCCTCTCATGTTGGATCTGAAGAAGATCCTCGACTTCATTGACCTCTGGCACAAAGATCTCAACACACCACTGCCTGACTTGAACCTCACTTATGGTCAAAGTCACATGTTGACGGCCTTCATAAGTGAAGAAAAATGGAAATATGAGAAGGCCAGACAAGTCAAGAAGGCTCAGTACAATAAGGAGTGATTTCTGAAGAAAAATGTCTGAATATGTCTCCTGAAGAACTTGTTAATATGCAAAAGGATATCAAAGGCCTCAGTGATGAATTTGACACATATCATGCAGACTGGCTCGATGCCAAGGTCAAATTCGTCAATCTCTCCAAGAACCTCAAGCTCAGTGTTGCGGCTCCATCGCAATAAGAAATTCCTCAAGCTGAAGCATTTGCTCAGCCCATTGAAGAAAATGCAAGCACAACTGATGAAAATCAGGCTACTGAAGAAACTAAAAGTACCAGGGCTGCTGAAGAATTTCTAGCTCCTAAAGAAATTGCCAGGGCAACCACCAATGTTGCGCCTAAAGAAACTGAGCATGCCA
>NW_024112319.1:0-16620 GCF_003073215.2 Triticum urartu | reverse complement strand
CCTTCGGAACCGTCACCAAGTGAGTGTGTGCGATAGGGGGTCCTTCCCACATGACCCAGAAACCATTGGGGATATGGAACAGTGATCCAGAGGACTTCCAAAATGTAATCATGTGCGATGCAGCACACACTAAATTCTTTCATGCGCGTGGTATCGGTGATTAAGCGTTTCTAATGACGCAGTGAAACCATAGGGTCTGTCGTAATGAACCATTTGGGAAACAGTATGTAAGTCTCACAAGCCAACATATGAACTGTGTGCGATTTGTGCCCTATCGCACACGAGTTTTCTGCATAACCCGTCTGCCATGCTAGACTCCATCACACACGTTTCCCAACAATTACCGTCTGTGGTAATGTTCTATCACAAACGGTTCAAGAGCCCCTTCGCACACATACAAGTGTTGTAGACCGTTTGTGATTTGTTAGGTATCACTGACGGTTGCCGCAAGAGTGACATGTGCTTTTCGTTTGGGATCCCACATGTTTCCTGAAAAAAATATGACTGGGATTGTATTTTGAATTGGTCACGGTTTACTCCCAATTCTCGTGTGCGATAAAACGATATCACAAACAGTTCCGGAGGACCAATGCACACGTAGTAGCATTGCAAATCATTTGCGATCTGATGTGTATCACCGACGGTTCCGCTACGATTGAAGTATGCTTTCTAATGTGGATCGCACACAGTCATTTAGTTGAACCGTGTGCGGAGCAATTGCCAGGTTAAAACAAAAATATCCCATTTTGAATCGGCACACAAAAAGCAAATTCTCCACAATATCCAACTGAACAAATAAAGAAAAATACCCCATTTTGAATCAGCACGCAAAAAGCAAATTCGCCATAATATTCAATTGAACAAATAGTTTCCACAGGAAGAACATTCATCAGAGTTTGCAACAATTGCAATTGAACATATGGTAGCTAAATTCCAATGATTTGTCCACACATATATGCATTACATAATTAATCATAGTGTACGAAATACGAAGACCTCATCAGATGGAAAACAATGGATCCATGCGTTATATGTTTAGCGGCTAACTCTTACTCAATGTTTCAGGAGAACGCATGCTGAAATCTTCATTATCACTGGTGGGATTGATGTAGTGATCCAGGAAGAAGTCACTGATAAATCTCCGAACCATCAGCAATTCACCAGCCAGGGCGGTTCAGGGGTCCTCGGTTTTAAGATGAGCTGCAGTATTTTTAAGATCAGAATGTGCCATATGAGTGGAGTAGAAGATATTAATTAAGATAGACTTACTGGTACTAATTCGCAGGATCGTCACAACTATCAGCAGATTTGCAGATGGAGATCATGTGTCTGCAAACATAGTATCCACAAAGGTTGGTCCCTACTTCTTGCTGAGGACACTGAAATTTTTTGTACAAAATTAGTCATGTATTTGTCCTGTTAGGAACAACCTAACCCGTGTTAGATGTATTATTTTTTCTTTGGACAAAATAGAAAGAGGTTTATTTAGAAGCTTGAACATTTGACTAGCGTAAGGAAAGGTATTTGCAGACTGTTGGATAAATTTTCCGAAAATAATGGATTTCGGTGTGTTACCGGAGAAACGATCTCGTGCTGCACGGGTTGTTCCGTCTTGAACAGGTTCCCTGGTTTAGTTTTCCACAATGCGAGCACACTGCAAATGATGATGAATTTTGACAACATCAATTATTGAACCAGATATGAATGCAAATTAATTTCAACATCATAGAATTCAATACCTATCCAAGAATTGCTGAACATGCGTCAGATCCTGAGCGTTTGTTGACTCTCTGAGAGAATCGATGTAGTAAACTGTGTTCTTGTTTGGAACAATGAATACCAATATCCAGTGATTGCTACATATTAAGAAACATGAACTTACGAATGATGTCGAAATCTGAAAGACAATCAGTGTATGCGTGGTTGTTTACTTGACTTACCGTTCATGATATGGCCAGAGAAATGATTGTGCATGGGACGTGTTTTCGAAGATACGGAGGACCGTGTTAACGGCCCAGTCCCGTCGGTCCTTACCATCTAATGTGTGCCATTTGCTAATGCAGGATCTATGAAATACACACTCTCCCTTATTCTTCTCCGCGCGTTTAATCCCCTGAGAGGAATAAAATGCAGTTAGTTGTTTATCATTTACAACATTGTATGGAGAAGTTGATCAGAGTTTGTTAAGTACTTACAAAATAAGCATCTAACAAGAGTGACATCGAGCACGTTGAAGTTGAAGAAGAGATGTAAGTCCTTGAAACTCACATTGATGGAACCAGCATCGTGTTGGAAATGATCTCTATTGTAGTGGACTAGCAAAGCATGATAACCTGCTGACATTTGATCCATGCAATATTCATGTAACTCGCGGCAACTAGAGCTGCACTCATCAAAGTATTCACCAACAAGAAATGGCTGTCCATGGACGTAATTGTGTGCTCCAAGTACGTCTGGTTTCCTTTTAGCAAGCAACAATTCTACTTCATCATCCATGGCATCAGAAATAATATTACTCCCCGATTCGAACAAGTGCTGTTAATTTGGTTCTGTGCGATGAGTGCTTTAAGTAAGAGGCAATCGTTCTCTTTTCTCTTCACTCTTCCGCTGCGCTTCCTCGTGGTCGTCGTTGTAGCCTTTTTGGCCACTTCCTTCTTGGTACTTGAAGCATTTCTAGCAGAACATCTGGTTGCCTGCAAGGTAGACTGTCGAGCAGACAGTGAAGCTTGGACGGACTTCTTATCAGATGGTTTATCTATGCCAGACCGCTGAGCTGGCGCTGCTGCTGTGATGGACTGCTGGGCTGTAGGAGTAGAGGCATCGGACGGCTGACCATGCGTTGAAGCTATGTCGGGTTTCTGCGCAGGTGGTGCCAACTTGTCGGTGTGCCGAGGAGGCCGTGCCAACGCGTTGGTTTGCTGAGAAGGAAGTGCTGATGCATTGGTATGCTGATCACGCGCCTGCGGACCTACGGACTGATGAGCAGTCGGTTCCGGACCTACAGACTGCTTAGCAGGCGGTTCCGAAGCATCAAACTTCTTAACAGTCTGTTCCACCAGGTTGGTCTGCTGAGCATGTGCTGCAGCTGGGTCTCCCCCCGCTGCTTCAGTGGCCGGCATCTGAACCGGTGGTGCGTCATCGGCAATTGTAGGCCTTGCCACTGGCTGCTTTAGGGCGGAGGATGACATGGCCTGTACGCCACAAAGTCGGGCCGGCTGATCACAGGTTGATGCATCAGCCGGCGAGAGCTGCTGTGGCAAGGAGAGCATCACCGGTTGAGGGGCGACAGTGGTTGCTCTTGGCGGGGCTTCAGGAATCTCATCGATGAACTCTATTTCCTTTCGTGGGCACTGGATTTGATGTAATAGTGTTTCTCCCAAGGTACTTTGCTCATTGAACTCTCCTAGGACATTCTTCAGGGCAAATTCATTGAATCCAGGCTTTACTTCAGTCATGTAGCACTTCACACGGCCCGGCTTCAATGGCACATTGTCCAAGAAGAGGCCACCTTCCAAGAAGGGTGGGAAAACCCAGGCTATTGCACATTTTAATGTACCTTCAAAATGTGTAAGCACGCCCTTCAGTCTGTCTTTCATTCCAGATAGATCAGATATAGCATCATCACGAGAAGTTGCAGTCTCAGTGTCGCTGGGGTCAGTGCTACCTCTTGAGCACTGCATTGGTTTTCCCTTGAAGAGGAAAGGGTGATGCAGCAAAGTAGCGTAAGTATTTCCCTCAGTTTTTTGAGAACCAAGGTATCAATCCACACGCAAGTCCCTCGTACCTACACAAACAAATAAGAACCTCGCAACCAACGCGATAAAGGGGTTGTCAATCCCTTCACGTCACTTACGAGAGTGAGATCTGATAGAGATGATAAGATAATATTTTTGGTATTTTTATGATAAAGATTAAAAGTAAAGATTGCAAAATAAAAGGTAATAGAAATAGCTTGTTGACGGAAGATTAATATAATGGAGAATAGACCCGGGGCCATAGGTTTCACTAGTGGCTTCTCTCAAGATAGCATAAGTATTACGGTGGGTGAACAAATTACTGTCGAGCAATTGATAGAAAAGCGAATAATTATGAGAATATCTAGGCATGATCATGTATATAGGCATCACGTCCGTGACAAGTAGACCGACTCCTGCCTGCATCTACTACTATTACTCCACACATCGACCGCTATCCAGCATGCATCTAGAGTATTAAGTTCATAAGAACAGAGTAACGCCTTAAGGTAAGATGACATGATGTAGAGGGATAAACTCAAGCAATATGATATAAACCCCATCTTTTTATCCTCGATGGCAACAATACAATACGTGTCGTTTCCCTTTCTGTCACTGGGATCGAGCACCGCAAGATTGAACCCAAAGCTAAGCACTTCTCGCGTTGCAAGAAAGATCAATCTAGTAGGCCAAACCAAACTGATATTTCGAAGAGACTTGCAAAGATAACCAATCATACATAAAAGATTTCAGAGAAGAATCAAATGTTGTTCATAGATAGACTTGATCATAAACCCACAATTCATCAGATCTCGACAAACACACCGCAAAAAGAGTTACATCGAATAGATCTCTAAGAAGATCGAGGAGAACTTTGTATTGAGATTCAAAGAGAGAGAAGAAGCCATCTAGCTAATAGCTATGGACCCGAAGGTCTGAAGTAAACTACTCACACATCATCGGAGGGGCCATGGAGTTGATGTAGAGGCCCTCCGTGATCAATGCCCCCTCTGGCGGAGCTCCAAAAAAGGCCCCAAGATGGGATCTCTTGGGTACAGAAGGTTGCGGCGGTGCAAATAGGGTTCGTGGTGCTCCTGGATGTTTTCGGGTATGTGAACATATATAGGAGGAAGAAGTAGGTCAGTTGAGCCACGGGGGGAGGGCGCGCCCAGGGGGTAGGCGCCCCCTGCCTCGTGGCCTCCTCGGTTGTTTCTTGACGTCCACTCCAAGTCCTCTGGATCACGTTTGTTCCAAAAATCACGCTCCCGAAGGTTTCATTCCGTTTGGACTCCGTTTGATATTCCTTTTCTGCGAAACACTGAAATAGGCAAAAAAAAGCAATTTGCACTGGGCCTTGGGTTAATAGGTTAGTCCCAAAAATAATATAAAAGTGTATAATAAAGCCCATTAAACATCCAAAACAGATATATAATAGCATGGAACAAAAAAATTATAGATACGTTGGAGACGTATCAAGCATCCCCAAGCTTAATTCCTGCTCGTCCTCGAGTAGGTAAATGATAAAAACAGAATTTTTGATGTGGAATGCTTTCTAGCATATTCTTCAATGTAATTTCTCTATTGTGGCATGAATGTTCAGATCCGAAAGATTCAAGATAAAAGTTTAATGTTGACATAAAAATAATAATACTCCAAGTATGCTAACCAAGCAATTATGTCTTATCAAAATAACATAGCCAAAGAAAGCTTATCCCTACAAAATCATATAGTTTGGCCATGCTTCATTTTCGTCACACAAAATGCTCTCATCATGCACAACCCCGATGACAAGCCAAGCAATTGTTTCATACTTAGCCTTTTCAAACTCTTTCAACTTTTACGCAATATATGAGCGCGAGCCATGGACATAGCACTATGGGTGGAATAGAATATGATGATTGAGGTTGTGTGAGAAGACAAAAAGGGAGAAAGTCTCACATTGACGGGCTAATCAATGGGCTATGGAGATGCCCACCGATTGATGTCAATGCAAGGAGTAGGGATTGCCATGCAACGGATGCACTAGAGCTATAAATATATGAAAGCTCATCAAAGGAACTAAGTGGGTGTGCATCCAACTTGCTTGCTCACGAAGACCTAGGGCATTTGAGGAAGCCCATCATTGGAATATACAAGCCAAGTTCTATAATGAAAAATTCCCACTAGTATATGAAAGTGACAAAATAAGAGACTCTCTATCATGAAGATCATGGTGCTACTTTGAAGCACAAGTGTGGAAAAGGATAGTAACATTGTCCCTTCTCTCTTTTTCTCTCTTTTTTTATTTGGGCCTTCTTTTCTCTTTTTTATGGCCTTTTTTTTTTTTTTTCGTCCGGAGTCTCATCCCGACTTGTGGGGGAATCATAGTCTCCATCATCCTTTCCTCACATGGGACAATGCTCTAATGATGATCATCACACTTTATTTACTTACAACTCAAGAATTACAACTCGATACTTAGAACAAAATATGACTCTATGTGAATGCCTCCGGCGGTGTACCGGGATTGCGATGAATCAAGAGTGACATGTATGAAAAATTAAGCATGGTGGCTTTGCCACAAATACGATGTCAACTACATGATCATGCAAGGCAATATGACAATGATGATGCGTGTCATAATAAATGGAACGGTGGAAAGTTGCATGGCAATATATCTCGGAATGGCTATGGAAATGCCATAATAGGTAGGTATGGTGGCTGTTTTGAGGAAGATATAAGGAGGCTTATGTGTGATAGAGCGTATCATATCACGGGGTTTGGATGCACCGGCGAAGTTTGCACCAACTCTCAGGTGAGAAAGGGCAATGCACGGTACCGAAGAGGCTAGCAATGATGGAAGGGTGAGAGTGCGTATAATCCATGGACTCAACATTAGTCATAAAGAACTCACATACTTATTGCAAAAATCTACAAGTCATCAAAACCAAGCACTACGCGCATGCTCCTAGGGGGATAGATTGGTAGGAAAAGACCATCGCTCGTCCCCGACCGCCACTCATAAGGAAAGCAATCAAAGAACACCTCATGCTTCAAATTTGTACACAAATGTTTACCATACGTGCATGCTACGGGACTTGCAAACTTCAACACAAGTATTCTCAATTTCACAATTACTCAACTAGCACACCTCTAATATTACCACCTTTATATCTCAAAACAACTATCAAGCATCCAACTTCTCTTAGCATTTAAAATTTATAACCAAAGAAATTTTACCATGCTGTTCTAAAGGACTCTCAAAATATATAAGTGAAGCATGAGAGATCAATTATTTCTATAAAATAGAACCACCGTCGTGCTCTAAAAGATATAAGCGAAGCACTAGAGCAAAAATTATCCAACTCAAAAGATATAAGTGAAGCACATAGAGTATTCTAATAAATTCCAATTCATGTGTGTCTCTCCCAAAAGGTGTGTACAGCAAGGATGATTGTGGTAAACTAAAAAGCAAAGACTCAAATCATACAAGACGCTCCAAGCAAAACACATATCATGTGGTGAATAAAAATATAGCTCCAAGTAAAGTTACCGATAGGAAGAAGATGAAAGAGGGGATGCCTTCCGGGCATCCCCAAGCTTAGGCTTTTGGTTGTCCTTGAATTTTACCTTGGGGTGCCTTGGGCATCCCCAAGCTTAGGCTCTTGCCTCTCCTTGTTCCATAATCCATCAAATCTTTACCCAAAACTTGAAAACTTCACAACACAAAACTTAAAAGAAAATCTCGTGAGCTCCGTTAGTAAAAGAAAACAAACACCACTTCAAGGTACTGTAATGAAATCATTATTTATTTATATTGGTGTTAAACCTACTGTATTCCAACTTTCTATGGTTTATAAACTCTATTACTAGCCATAGATTCATCAAAATAAGCAAACAACACACGAAAAACAGAATCTGTCAAAAACAGAACAGTCTGTAGTAATCTGTAGGTTTCGAATACTTCTGGAACCCCAAAAATTCTAAAATAAATTTCTGGACGTGAGGAATTTATCTATTAATCATCTTCAAAAAGAATTAACTAAATAGCACTCTCAAATGGCAAATCTCGTGAGCGCTAAAGTTTCTGTTTTTTACAGCAAGATCGCAAAGACTTTCCCAAGTCTTCCCAAAGGTTCTACTTGGCACAAACACTAATTAAAAGCATAAAACCACATCTAAACAGAGGCTAGATGAATTATTTATTACTAAACAGACAAAAAGCAAGAAACAAAAATAAAATTGGGTTGCCTCCCAACAAGCGCTATCGTTTAACGCCCCTAGCTAGGCATAAAAGCAAGATAGATCTAGGTATTGTCATCTTTGGTATGCAATCCATAAGTGGCTCTCATAATAGATTCATAAGGTAATTTAATTTTCTTCTAGGAAAGTGTTCCATGCCCTTCCTTAATGGAAATTGGAATCTAATATTCCCTTCTTTCATATCAATAATTGCACCAATCGTTCTAAGGAAAGGTCTACCAAGAATAATAGGACATGAAGGATTGCAATCTATATCAAGAACAATGAAATCTATGGGCACATAATTCCTATTTGCAACAATAAGAACATCATTAATTCTTCCCATAGGTTTCTTAATGGTGGAATCCGCAAGATGCAAGTTTAAAGAACAATCATCAAATTCACGGAAACCTAGCAAATCACACAAAGTTTTAGGAATCGTGGAAACACTAGCACCCAAATCACATAAAGCATAGCATTCATGATCTTTAATCTTAATTTTAATAGTAGGTTCCCACTCATCATGAAGTTTTCTAGGGATAGAAACTTCCAATTCAAGCTTTTCTTCATAAGATTGCATTAAAGCATCAACGATATGTTTAGTAAAAGCTTTGTTTTGACTATAAGCATGCGGAGAATTTAGCACGGATTGCAACAAGGAAATACAATCTATTAAAGAACAATTATCATATTAAATTCCTTGAAATCCAAGATAGTGGGTTCATTGCTATTTAAAGTTTTGACCTCGCCAATCCCACTTTTATCAATTTTTGCATCAATATCTAAAAACTCTGAATCATTGGGACGCCTTCTAACTAAAGTTGACTCATCTCCAGTCCCATCATTATCAAGATTCATATTGCAAAACAAAGATTTAATAGGAGACACATCTATAACTTTGAGATCTTGATTATTATTATCATTGGAAACTAGAAAGAACCGCTTTTCACAAGCAATCTTTTTTAGCCCGCATCCTAGCGCTTCTTTCTTTGCAATCATCAATGGAAATTCTCATAGGCTTTGAGAGACTCATTGATATCATGATTAGGTGGAATAGATCTAAGTTTTCAAAGAATCAACATTAAGAGAATTACTATCCACGTTTCCTAGCCAACTCATCAAATCTTATACAATTTTTCTTCAATCAAAAGCATTTGAAACTCTTTTGGCGCAAACTAAATAATTCTTTAATATTAGATTCAAATCAGAAGGGCATTCTATTATAATTTCCATAAAATTGTTGTAGGAATTACCTATAATTATTAGAGGAATTACTACGCCATTAAAAATACCTCTTATGCGTTACTTCAATTGTTCCTACCAAACAAAATTCATATCCATAGGATTCATTATTATTCCTCCAATCAAATAGGACAAGGCATTATCATTAGGATCAGAAGAAACCACTTTTATTAGCAAACAATTCATTAAGCGATCCATCTTTACTCAAAACATTGATTTCTCTCTATAAGCAGCACCTTTTATTAGTAGATCATTCAGTATTCATTGAGAATAATTAACCCATATATTATCTAGGAGTTTAGTAGGCTTCTCCTAAAGTGATTTCCAATAAAGTGCCTCAAGCGCCCGAATCTAAAAGATTTCTAGAAGCAAAATTCAATCCGGCATAATTTTTTGTGTATCATTCAAAGATCAAACCATGTAGGCAATTACATATCATTAATTTCATCCTCTCCCAAGCTTGTGCAACATGTCATGATCAAGTTGCTTTAAAATTCATAATATCGTTTCTAAGAGTGATGATCTTAGCGGGAGGAAAATACTTGAGATAAAAGCATCCTTCGCAACTTATTCCATGAATCGATACTATTTTTAGGCAAAAGACGAAAACCAAGTTTTATTTTACGATCTCTAAGAGAAAACGGGAAATAGCTTCAGTTTAACAATATCATTATCCACAACTTTCTTCTTTTTGCATATCACACAAATCAATAAAGTTGTTAGGATGGGTAGCGGCATCTTCACTAGGAAGGCCGGAAAACGGATCTTCATGACAAGATTCAGCAAAGCAGCAATAATTCACAAGATTCAGCATCAGTAAGAGGAGCAATCGGGAGTGCTAATAAAATCATTATGTGGTTAGTGGAAAAGTCACACAATTTAGTATTATCTTGAGCATCGTTGACAAGCAAGCAATCCAACACACAAGCAAACAAGAAACAAGCAAAAAGCGACGAACTAGAGAAGAGAAGAGGAATAGAAAAAAGAGGGCGAATAAAACGGCAAGGGTGAAGTGGGGGAGTGGAAAACGAGAGGAAAATGGCAAATAATGTAATGCGAGGGATAAGAGTTTGTGATGGGTACTTGCCATGCCTTGACTTGTGCGTAGACTCCTCGGCAACAGCGCTAGAAATCCTTCTTGCTACCTCTTGAGCACTGCGTTGGTTTTCCCTTGAAGAGGAAAGGGTGATGCAGCAAAGTAGCGTAAGTATTTCCCTTAGTTTTTGAGAACCAAGGTATCAATCCAGTAGGAGGCCACATGCAAGTTCCTCGTACCTACAAAAACAAATAAGAACCTCGCAACCAATGTGATAAAGGAGTTGTCAATCCCTTCATGGTCACTTACGAGAGTGAGATCTGATAGAGATGATAAGATAATATTTTTGGTATTTTTATGATAAAGGTTAAAAGTAAAGATTGCAAAATAAAAGGTAATTGAAATAGCTTGTTAATGGAAGATTAATATAATGGAGAATAGACCCGGGGGCCATAGGTTTCACTAGTGTCTTCTCTCAAGATAGCATAAGTATTACAGTGGGTGAACAAATTACTGTCGAGCAATTGATAGAAAAGTGAATAATTATGAGAATATCTAGGCATGATCATGTATATAGGCATCACGTCCATGACAAGTAGACCGACTCCTGCCTGCATCTACTACTATTACTCCATACATCGACCACTATCCAGCATGCATCTAGAGTATTAAGTTCATAAGAACAGAGTAACGCATTAGGTAAGATGACATGATGTAGAGGGATAAACTCAAGCAATATGATATAAACCACATCTTTTTATCCTCGATGGCAACAATACAATACGTGTCGTTTCCCTTTCTGTCACTTGGATCGAGTATCGCAAGATTGAAGATCTCCAAGAAGATCGAGGAGAACTTTGTATTGAGATCCAAAGAGAGAGAAGAAGCCATATCCAAGAAGGTCTGAAGTAAACTACTCACACATCATCGAAGGGGCCATGGAGTTGATGTAGAGGCCCTCCGTGATCGATGCCCCCTCCGGCGGAGCTCCGGAAGAGGCCCCAAGATGGGATCTCTTGTGTACAGAAGGTTGCGGCGGTGGAAATAGGGTTTCGTGGTGCTCCTGGTTGTTTTCAAGGTATATGAGTATATATATGAGGAAGAAGTAGGTCGGTTGAGCCACGAGGGGCCCACGAGAGGGGAGGGCGCGCCTAGGGGGGTAGGCGCACCCCCTGCCTCGTGGCCTCCTCGGTTATTTCTTGACGTCCACTCCAAGTCCTTTGGATCACGTTTCTTCCAAAAATCACGTTCCCAAAGGTTTCATTCCATTTGGACTCCGTTTGATATTCCTTTTCTGCGAAACACTGAAATAGGCAAAAAAACAACAATTTGCACTAGGCCTTGGGTTAATAGGTTAGTCCCAAAATAATATAAAAGTGTATAATGTTGGAGACGTATCATCAGCTGATGCATAGCTACTCTTGTGTAGTGTTGTCGTGTAATAAGCAGCATCATGCATGCCCACATCCCCTCCCATCTGCTGGCTATCTGTCAGTGTTAGAGTCTTCTGCATCATCATTGACTCCTCAACATCCTTTCGAACAGCCGGATAAATCTCCTTCTTCAACTTTTCAAACAATGCATCCTGCTTCATTTCACTCCTTGCTTTTTTAATGTCGAGCCTCTCTTCTTTGCTGAGTGTGAAATCCCTCTTGTGTGGGCCATTAACACCTATACCCCTTGCACGTCCATAGGGCTCTTTTGTCCAGAGCAATGGACAAAATGTCACATGGCGTCATGTGCATTTTCAAAGTAATAAGTTCCGTCATCACGCCTCTTTGCACGTGCCGGCAAGTAGTCTCTGGCGCGTTCGCCCTTGATTTCACTAAAGGCTGGATTCCCACCCGCCGCTACTACTTCTTTGTCCTCATGTTCCCATATCAGTTTCATGCCGTAGTATCCTGCCACACCCATATGGTGGGGGTGTATGTTCTTCTTCTAAAGTTACGATTGCTTGAAACTCTTTGCAGCAAACTCTAGAGTTGCCCTGACCCTTTGAATTCTTCCCAGTCTGCCTTTGTAATTTGGGGGTATGCGGGGATTGGGTCCTTGCCTTCACTCAAGTACTTCTTGTACAACACGTGCTTCCCAGTTTCTCCAAGCATCCCTAGCCTTCTTCAGTGCAGCGTGTTCCACCTGCATTCTCCACTGCTCTGGAACGTTGAAGTGATCCATGATCTCCCGACTATCCTTCGCCGTGTTTCTGTGTCAGCCTTCCGAAACCCAGATTAATGTTGAGCCTTGCCCTGCCAACAAATCCACACACACTCCTGAACCTCATGCGTGCTTTATCTGGTTTAGTTGGAGCCCAGACTTTAAATCATTCTCGGTTACTTCATATACACCTTTAGGCTGGTGTGTGGGCTTCCTTGGAGCGTTCCTCCATGTTCTGACCGAAAGGGTAATTGCTGCAACCCTATCCCGTTCAAGACTACTTGATCCCTCACAATCTGCTGAAAACCTAGGGTTGTCCGAATGAGATGAAGATACATGGCCTAAATGAGTGTTGTCGCTGCTACTCGGCATCTACAGAGAACACATGCGAAACTCAGGAAAGGAGGATTAGCATAAAACTAACAACTTGGTATCAAGCTTTCTAAACATGCCTTGCAATAATTTAGAAAATGAACGGCTAATTTGTTAAGTTTGTGTGACTCGGGCAGCTGCGATCTGTAAATAGGCAGTAACTTATTGGAACAAATACAACTTATATGTAGTAAGGAAGGTAGATAATGAACATATATATGCTCTCCGTTATTTTATAGCCAATTTGGGAACATACAGAACGAAATTGGAAGAGGGATTGCGAGGAAATATGCCTCACCGCGATGGAGAGCAGTAACTAACAGGCTTCTTAATGCAAACCCGGCCTGGCCACAGGAGAGGCGAGGGTTACTTCATCGATATGCTCGAGGGTGGCTGGCGAGCAAACGAAGACGGCGAGGCGGGCCGCTGTTGGGAACGCAGTGGAGGTAGGCTTGATGCCGAAGAGCGGGCACACGGCCGGGGTGAGCACGGCGGTGCCGAAGAGGGTTCTGCTGTGGATCTGGGGGAGGGGGCTGGCGAAGGAGATTGGGTGGACTAGTTGAGTGAAACGCGGGCGGACTGTGTGTGTGTGGGGGGGGGTGTTGGCGGTGTCGGTGTCAAAACCGGCGGATCTCGGGTAGGGGGTCCCGAACTGTGTGTGTAAGGTGGATGGTAACAGGAGGTAGGGGACACGATGTTTTACCCAGGTTCGGGCCCTCTTGATAGAGGTAAAACCCTACGTCCTGCTTGATTGTCCTTGATGATATGAGTATTAAAAGAGTAGATCTACCACGAGATCAGAGAGGCTAAACCCTAGAAGCTAGCCTATGGTATGATTGTATGTTGTCCTACGGACTAAAACCCTCCGGTTTATATAAACACCGGAGGGGGATAGGGTTACACAAGGTCGGTTACAAAGAGGGAGAAATCCATATCCATATTGCCTAACTTGCCTTCCACGCCAAGTAGAGTCCCATCCGGACACGGGACGAAGTCTTTAATCTTGTATCTTAATAGTCCAACAGTCCGGCCGAAAGGATATAGTCCGGCTGTCCGGAGACCCCCTAATCCAGGACTCCCTCAGTAGCCCCTGAACCAGGCTTCAATGACGATGAGTCCGGCGCGCAGTGTTGTCTTCGGCATTGCAAGGCGGGTTCCTCCTCCGAATACACCATGGAAGAGTTTGAATGCAAGGATAGTGTCCGACCCTGCAAAAATAAGTTCCACATACCACCGTAGAGAGAATAATACTTCCACAAATCTAATCTGCTGACACGTTTTGATAGTATGACATCACTTCATGGCCCGGTTATTATTCGAACCGCTTTTCTCAACCAGCTCCGCACATATCGCGAGGCGGTTTTCTTGATACGTCTTGTCAAAGCAGAGATCGTGTTCCCCTTATCACGGGATTCTCATCAATACGGACGTGGGTAACCCAACCGCGCCATCAATTACGGCGCCTGGGGAATAAGCGGTTTTGCCAGGCAAGTGGGGAGACTCATCGCCTCCTCCGCCCTTATAAAGGGACAAAGATCTACTTTTTTCACCCACGCCTTCTTCCTTCTCGCTTTACCCATTCCCGCACACTCGAGCTCTAGCGCCCAAGCTCGCGTTCCTTCTTCTCAAACCACTCCAAGCATGTCTGGAGCAGGAGGCAAGTGGATGGTTTCCTCCGTCACGGAGGAAAACATCAAAAAGTTACGGGAGGCCGGATACCTACCTGCGAATATCGCGCACCGGCTGCCGAATGCGGGGCAGATCGTCCCAACGCCCGAACCCCATGAGAGGGTAGTTTTTCTTACCCATTTCGTCCGGACTGGGATTTCCTCTCCACCCGTTTGTCTGCGGGCTCATGTTCTACTACGGGCTGGATTTTCATGATCTGGCCCCCAACTTCATCCTCAACATCTCGGCGTTTATCGTCGTGTGCGAGGCCTTCCTCCGCATCAGGCCCCACTTCGGCCTATGGCTGAAAACCTTCAATGTCAAACCGAAGGTGGTGGGTGGCCAGCAAGCAGAGTGCGGAGGCGGCCATGGTGGGCAAGATGCCTAATGTCACCTGGCTCGAGGGCACCTATGTGGATACCATAAAGGGGTGGCAATCGGGGTGGTTCTACATCACCGAGCCGCGACTCCAACTGGGTGGCGGCCCCCAAATTTCGATCCGGAATCCCCACGCGGCTCACCTCCTGGAAAAAGAAGGGCCTGTCCTGGGGTTCTTCGGTAGAGCTGACCGGACTCCAGACCTGCATCCAGAACAATGACGAACAAGAAAATCAAGCTCGTCAACGTGGTCCAGGTTATGCTCTTCCGCCGGATCCTTCCGTGCAACAACGGGCATTTGTTTTGTGGGAGTTCGACTCGGCCCCAGCACCAGACGCTGCGAGAGCTCTACGACACGACGCACGAGGACGTCTGGAGGGTGCTGTTCAAGGGCCGAGATGCCTCCCTCCCTCACCGAGGACCGCGGACTCAGCGCAAAGCGCCGTCGCCCATCCGGTAGGCTTTTATATCTCTCAGGGTATTTATGCGCCCTGGTTTAGTTATGTGCTGGATCTAAGCTTTCATGTCATTAACAGGACTGGATAAAGACAGCGGAGCAGCTTGATTGCCCAGCCCCCCTGCCCGAAGATCCTGCAAACGCTCTTCTAACGAAGATGCTGACTCCGGCACCTTACGAGGTGCCGGAAAAGACGGCCAAGAAGAAGGCCGCGGGGACCCGAAAGGGTCTCCGGCGCAAATGGTTCTATCGGACTCATCGTCCGATGAGTCCGACGCGCACTCCTCCCACGGAAACGAGGAGGAGGAGAAAAGTTCTCCCCCCAGCCGGGGAGACAAGAAAAGGAAGGCCGACCCATCCGGGGAGGCCGAAGGGTCCAAGAAGGGAAAGACCCTCCCTCCGGACTGTGCCACGACGGCCGCCGACAGCGGCGATGAGTGGCTACCCAGGGACAAGCCCCTGGCGAAGTCGTAAGTGTCCGGACACCATAGTACTTCATGGTATGTTTTATTGTACTGCCTTTGCTCATGCCGAACATGATTATGCAGTCCGGCCCGAGCTCATCTCGACGTACCCTCGTCGAGCGGCTCTTTGGGCTCGTCGGATATGAACGCGGTTCTCCTCCGACGGCTTCCACCCCTCGCCCTACGGACAACGCCGAGGTGGTGTCTCAAGCACCGTCCCAAGGGGAGGGGTCCTGGGGGCGCCTCACGGCGACCTCCCGGACCCTGGGTACCAAGGGAGCGAGGCTCCTACGGGCTTCGAGTTCGGGCCCCAGCCGGACACTGCGCCCGGAACCTTCAATGGTTCCGGACTCCGGCAGGCGGTCCCCCATTAAGGGGGGCCAACCATCCGTGCCGGTGTCCTCTGTCCAACCAGAGGCACCGGACAACTTGCTGGAAGCGCTTCACAGCGCTTCCATCGATGAAGAACACCGCACTATCATGAGTGCGGTGGTTAAGAAGGTTCAGTCCGCCAAGAACGGACTGACCGAAGCTTGCGCCAGCCTCCTAACAGGCTTTGAGGTAAGCATTCAAAATATAAAAATATTACCGCATAGATAGTAGCCCCTGATGCTCTGTTCGGCGTTCGTGAAGAAAAGCCGAATAGAGTATCAAATGATAACTCAGGAGTCTAATTAGAGTATGTCTATGTGTATGTGCAGGCTTCCCTGCTGGCCGCTGCCGCACGTACTGCGGAGGTCTCTGCGCTGAAGCAGGCCCTGAAGCGGTCCGAGGACGAGCTCGGCCTTACCAAGGGGCAGCTCGAAGAGAGCAAAGGTAAGATATACCCCAGTTTATATAGTTAAAAAGAAGTTCGGTGTAAAGTAATAGGATCATCATGAATTTGTCAGGGGC
>NW_024112318.1:0-9582 GCF_003073215.2 Triticum urartu | reverse complement strand
ACTTCCCAACACATCCAAGAAGTAACCCACTACCGATGATCAATGATCTGTTTGATCGATTGCAAGGAGCTAAGGTATTTTCCAAGATCGATCTGCGATCAGGATACCATCAGTTGAAGATTTGAGAACAGGATATACCTAAGCGGCTTTTACCACCACGGTATGGGATGTACGAGTATACCGTTATGTCATTTGGTCTGACTAACGCACCTGCATATTTTATGAACATGATGAACAAAGTGTTTATGGAGTTTTTGGATAAGTTCGTCGTAGTGTTCATTGATGATATTCTGGTTTACTCGAAGAATGAAGTGGAGCATAAGGAGCATTTGCGTTCGGTACTTGGGAAGCTCAGAGAACATCAGTTATATGCCAAGTTTAGCAAATGTGAATTTTGGTTGAAGGAAGTTGGATTCCTAGGACACGTTATATCCGAAGAAGGTATAGCAGTAGATCCCACCAAGGTTGACACTGTGACAAATTGGGAAGCCCCAACAACAGTTGGAGAGATCCGGAGTTTTCTTGGACTCGCAGGATACTACCGGAGATTCATTGAAAATTTCTCGAAGATACCAAGTTGTTGAAGAAGGATACCGAGTTCAAATGGACTGAGGAGTGTGAGGCTAGTTTCCAGGAGTTGAAGAAATGTTTGGTCACATCACCTATGTTGATTTTGCCGGATCAGACCAAGGATTATAAGCTGTATTGTGACGCTTCACGTCGAGGACTTGGAGCAGTGCTTATGCAGGAAGGAAGAGTTGTTTCATATGCCTCACGGCAGCTTAAGCCTCATGAGTTGAACTATGCCACGCATGATTTGGAGTTAGCAGCCGTAGTGCATGCATTAAAATTTTGGAGACATTTTCTCATTGGAAACCATTGTGAAGTATACACGGATCACAAGAGTTTGAAGTACATATTCACACAGAAGGAGTTGAATCTCAGGCAGAGGAGATGGTTGGAGCTCATCAAGGATTATGATATGAGATTGCATTATCACCCTGGAAAGGCTAACGTAGTAGCCGATGCGTTGAGCCATAAAAGTCATGTCAACACCCTAATGATGGGAGATTTACCAAGGGAGTTAGCCGAGAATCTTCGTGAGCTATGTTTGGAGATAGTTCCGAGAGGCTACGTTGCAGCATTGGAGATTCAGTCTACTTTAATGGATAAGATCAGAGAAGCTCAGAAGACCGACAAGGAGATTGCCTCTATAAAGGAGAGGATGAGCAAAGGAAAAGCTAAAGGATTTCGTGAGGATGAGCACGATACCTTATGGTTTGAAGACCGTGTTTATGTGCCCAATGACCCAGAGATCAGGAAGTTAATTCTACAAGAGGCCCATGATTCACCATATTCGATTCACCCAGGAAATACCAAGATGTATTTGGATTTGAAGGATACTTTCTGGTGGACCGGAATGAAGAAGGATATTGCGGAGTATGTAGCAGTTTGTGATGTGTGTCAGAGAGTAAAGGCAGAGCATCAGAAGCCAGCGGGATTGCTACAGCCATTGCCAATACCCGAATGGAAGTGGGATAAGCTAGGCATGGATTTTATCATGGGATTGCCCAGAACTCGTTCAGGCTATGACTCGATTGGGGTAGTAGTCGATCGTTTGACAAGGGTAGCTCATTTCATTCCAGTGAAGACTACCTACACTAGTGCCAAGTTGGCAAAGATATACATGACCAGGATCATATGTCTGCATGGAGTTCCAAGGAGCATTGTATCAGATAGAGGAACCCAGTTTACCTCAAAGTTCTGGAATCAGTTGCATGAAACTTTGGGCACCAGGCTAGAGTTTAGTACAGCTTTCCACCTGCAGACAGATGGACAGACCGAGAGAGTCAATCAGATTTTGGAGGACATGCTAAGAGCTTGTGTGCTAGATTATGGATCTAGTTGGGACGAAAATTTGCCATACGCAGAGTTCTCTAACAACAACAGTTATCAATCCAGTTTGAAGATGGCCCCTTTCGAAGCCTTGTACGGAAGGAGGTGCAGGACCCCATTGTCGTGGGATGAAGTTGGAGATCGCCAGTTGTTTGGACCAGATTTGATTAAGGATTCTGAACAAAAAGTGAAATTGATTCGCGATAGGCTCAAGGTAGCCCAGTCCAGGCAGAAGAGCTACGCAGATTCTAAACGCAAGGAGATAGTTTACGAAGTCGGAGACCGAGTTTATCTT
Source organism: Triticum urartu (assembly GCF_003073215.2). NCBI lineage: Eukaryota > Viridiplantae > Streptophyta > Magnoliopsida > Poales > Poaceae > Triticum > Triticum urartu. The sequence goes on along the minus strand of NW_024112318.1, from coordinate 7,391 downwards.
CAAGTATCTCCACTTCGAGGAGTTAAGCGTTTTGGAGTTAATGGAAAGTTGGCGCCACATTTTGTCGGACCATACAAGGTTTTGGAGCGTATGGGAGAAGTATCCTATAAGTTGGAATTACCCGAAGGATTGTCAGGAGTTCACGATGTATTCCATGTTTCCCAGTTGAAGAGGTGCCACGCAGAGATGGCTGATATACCGCTGAGAGATACAGTGCCGCTGGAAGCGATTCAGTTGGACAGTGATTTGACCTATGAGGAGAAACCCGTCAAGATTCTTGAGTATGCCAGCCGAGTCACCCGCAGCAAGGTTATCAAGTTTTGCAAATTCAGTGGAGCCACCACACAAAGGATGAAGCCACCTGGGAGCGAGAGGAAGATCTGCTGAAGGACCACCCTCACCTATTTTCTAGCCAACCCGAATCTCGAGGGCGAGATTCATCTTAAGGGGGGTAGGTTTGTAGCATCCCAAATTTTCAATTTGGAATGTTATACATTAGATCATCATTGCATATCATATTTTATTGCATTTTGGTTTATCCTAGAAATTCTACGCCACTCAAGGACCCTCGGAGAGAGTTGGGGATTTCGTTATTTTCATATTTGAGTTTTCTCAAATTTTGAAAATAGGATCATTTGATTTTATTTATTTTATCTTCAATTATTTCTATCATAAAAGTATGAGAGAGGGAATAAAATGACTTTCCCAAAATAAAGAAATATTGAGGATTTAATAATAAAATCAATTAATATTTTATTTTGGATTTATTTGCTATTTTATTTGAATTTAGGGAAAATGCGTGTTTTTCAAAATTGCATTTAGGCCCCAAATAAATGTTCATCCTGTGCGGCTTGATTTTAGAAGCCGGGAAAAATTTATTTCGGGATTTTTGGAGTCCATTTAGTATTCCTTTTGTTTGTTTTTCTGCGCATAATAATTTAAAAAAAAGAGCAAACCAACTACGGGCCGTGTTTGGCCCGGACTCCTCACGGGGGGCCTTTATATAGCGCGCCCTGGGGCCCGAATCAGCCCAAGCCGCCGCCGCCCTAACCCTAAGCCGCGCCCGAGCCCAACCGCCACTGCCGCGCCGCCGCCGGAGCCCAGACGGCGCCGACAAGGTCGATCCCGCCGCCGCCGCCGTTTTTTTTAGAAATTTTTCCGTCGGTTTTTTTAGATCCGTTTTTTTAGATAGATCGGTTTTTTTTGGTTTAGTTAATTAGCGAGCGTTCGCTCGTTCATTCGTTTTAACGAACGCGTTCATCGTCTAGATCCAGATAACGAACGTTCGTTCGTTAATCTGTTAGTCATTTTTCTTTTTCTCGGATTTATTCTGTAATTTTTCTGATCGTGATTTCTGATCCGATTTCTGTTCTAGTATAACTTTTCGCTCGTTTATCGGAATCAGGCGATTCAAGCGCCTGGAATTTCGTATCGAAACCCTCTTTCCGTTTAACCAACTCAAACAAGTTTTTGCCTTTGTAAAATTTGACCTAGATCCAGATTAGTAATCGGAGTTTGTTTCTTTTGCCATTTGTCTTTCGTTGCTTCGTTCAATTTGATTCTTTTTGCCAACCGGAGTTCTTAAGTTGAACTTTCTGGTTAGATCTCTTATTTGAGTTTTACCTGTGCATTAGTTGAGTACTTATTGTATGCCTGTTTGTTTGCGATAGAGTACCCGGAGTGCGCCGCTTGCTACTTCGAATCGCTAGGTTTTGCGGATTATCAGCAAGGCAAGTAACACTTTGATCATACCTCCTACTACCCAGTTTTATTGCATTAGATCAATCCTCACACATTGCATGATTAGGATCTAATTAAAGTGTGGGTTTTGGGAAGTAGATGAGGTAGTACCTATTACCTGTGTTCTTATCAAACCCTTGGGAGTTACTTCTACGTTGGCTTATATTGCCATGCTATGCTAGTTGACGTGGATTGGGTGAGTGTATCCATGACAGATGTGAGATTGTTAACTTAATGGTTTATCTAAGGTGGCAACTTTAATACACATCTGGGTCGATTGAGGCACCTGGGTATTCCAATGATTGCCTGTTTTTCTTTTGGACCGCACCCAGGCTCAAAGGGATCATGAGATTATTCATACTAGAAACTTCCGTGTGCAGCCACAAGCTACTATGGGCTCTAGCATAGTTGATTAAGTCGTGCGAACTCTTACAGTGGTAGACTAGCAGATGTAGGGGAAAGTAGGTGTAATGGTCTACCCGATCGTAAGGTGCTAGCGCTTCTGAAAGACTGTGTCTTGGTCATCCGTTTCTCAAACACCATGAAGTGCGAGAATCCCAACGGAGGAGATCAAGTCTTGTGGGGAAAAGTGTGCAAACCTCTGCAGAGTGTATAAACTAATCATGGTTAGTCGTGTCCCCGGTTATGGACATCTTGAGTATCTAGTACTTGGATATCATGTGAATCTCATCATGTTACTCTAATTAATTTGTTAGGTTTTTAATGATGAGGTTTAATTAGGATTGAGAGGGTATCTACACTCTCAATGTTTAACAACCACCATGATAGTTAAATAAAATTTATTCCTTTGTAGTAGGGAAAAATTGGCTTTACGCAAAATTGTAACCATAGAGCTTTCCACCAGCCAAATATGCATGTAGTATAGCCTTATTCTTTCATTGCTCTCTATGTGTTACATTGCCAGCATATTCCATGTGCTGACCCATTTCGGGCTGCAACGTTCATGTTGAAGACTTTTTAGACGACGAGTAAGGTGCTTTTAGGTCATGGTTCTATACTCAGTGATGCCGTTGGAGTTGATGGGCTCACTTATCTTCCAAGCCTTCTGCTGTTATCATTATTAGATGGCCTTATGCCATATTTATTGTAATAAGTTCTCTTTTGAGACAATCGATGTAATAAGTGTGTGATTGCTACTCTGTTATAAATCCTTCAAGTACTGTGTCGGGTATCAGCATTACTGATCCAGGGATGACACTGGAGCACAGAGATTGGACTGTTTGAGGTCTAGTCGCTACAAGGCTGCCATGAATGTACTTCGACTGGAATCCCGGGTCGCTAGCGTCACAAGTTATCTAGCTCATCTGATGGTGGCAGTCTCACGGATCGACTCATCACTCTGGCCAAGGGCGACGCTTCAAAATGATCTCGAGTCTCTGATGCTCGACTCAACGAGGTCCCTGGTCGAGTGCAGGAATGGAAGAAGTCATCTGCCCGGTGTGGTGCTGACGTGGCGTTGTCCTTGGTAAGAGTCCACTGCAAGGAAGCCCGCGAAGATAAGCTGGCGGCGATCAAGGTCGCCAACACCAAAAGGCATGATTTCCAGTCCTTTATGGAGATTTTCATCGCTGCTTTCACTCGGATTGCAAATGGAATTGACTTGGACGAATTCGTCGAACCATCCAGCCCTCCTCCTACCGAATGAACAAACTTTGAGATTTAAACCTGCCTTAAATTTGCCTCGGGAATGCCGAGTGGTTGCTGTAACCGTTAAACTCCTTCGGGCCTGACGCCCGAGCTCTTTTATCTTTGTTTTGAAACTCTTGAGATTTTATCCGATCTTGGTTTATCTTCTACATATGCTTGTTTTCGTCTTCGAGTAGAACTTGTTCTTCACTCGGAATATCCTTCGAGATGCAACTCTGAAGGAGATATCTCAGTCGACCTGCACTTCGCCGTCCTTGCGGATAAGGATGGAGTGCACATTGTACTTGTAGTGCGGCTCCGTGAGAGGATCGCAGTCGACCTGCACCTCGTCATCCTTGCGGATAGGGATGGAGCGGACGTTGTACTTGTAGCGTAGCTCCGTGAGAGGATTGCAGTCGACCTGCACCTCGTCATCCTTGCGGATAGGGATGGAGTGGATGTTGTACTTGTAGCGCAGCTCCATGAGAGGATTGCAACTAAGTCCCCGAGTGTGAGATTTGCTCATCATTCGGTAGGATTTATGAAACTTAGGCGAGCACGGGGCTGCAGCTAAGCCTCCGAGTGTGAGGTTTGCTCATCAATCGGTAGGATTTCTAAAACTTAGGCGAGTACTAGACTGCAGCTAAGCCCCCGAGTGTGAGGGTCTCATCACTCTCAGTAGGTTTTTTGAAACTTAGGCGAGCACGGGGCTGCAGCTAAGCCCCCGAGTGTGAGGTTTGCTCATCACTCAGTAGGTTTTTTGAAACTTAGGCGAGCACGGGGCTGCAGCTAAGCCTCCGAGTGTGAGGTTTGCTCATCACTCGGTAGGATTTTTGAAACTTAGGCGAGTACTAGACTGCAGCTAAGCCCCCGAGCGTGAGGTTTACTCATCACTCGGTAGGATTTTTGAAACTTAGGCGAGCACGGGGTTGCAGCTAAGCCTCCGAGTGTGAGGTTTGCTCATCACTCGGTAGGATTTTTGAAACTTAGGCGAGCACGGGGCTGCAGCTAAGCCCCCGAGTGTGAGGTTTGCTCATCACTCGGTAGGATTTTTGATACTTGTAGCACGGCTCCGAGAGAGGATTACAGTCGACCTGCACCTCGTCATCCTTGCGGATAGGGATGGAGCGGACATTGTATTTGTAGCGCAACTAAGTCCCCGAGTGTGAGGTTTGCTCATCACTCGGTAAGATTTTTGAAACTTAGGCGAGCACGAGGCTGCAGCTAAGCCTCCGAGTGTGAGGTTTGCTCATCACTCGGTAGGATTTTAGAAACTTAGGCGAGGACGGGACTGCAGCTAAGCCCCCGAGTGTGAGGTTTACTCATCACTCGGTAGGATTTTTTTCAACTTAGGCGAGTACTGGACTGCAGCTAAGCCTCCGAGTGAGAGGCTTACTCATCACTCGGTAGGTTTTTAGAAACTTAGGCGAGTACGGGACTGCAGCTAAGCCTCCGAGGGAGAGGCTTGCTCATCACTCGGTCGGATTTTTTCAACTTAGGCGAGTACTGGACTGCAGCTAAGCCTCCGAGTGAGAGGCTTACTCATCACTCGGTAGGATTTTTTCAACTTAGGCGAGTACTGGACTGCACCTAAGCCTCCGAGTGAGAGGCTTGCTCATCACTCGGTAGGATTCTTGAAACTTAGGCAAAACGGATTCGCAGCTAAGCCCCCGAGTGAGAGGCTTGCTCACCACTTGGTAGGATTTTTTCGACTTAGGCGAAACGGATTCGCAGCTGAGCCACCCACTAGGGGATTTCAGAAACAAACGTAAACAATCTATAATTTTTTAGAAGACTATAAAACTCTTGTCTTTGATAAACAAAATACAAAGGTGTTCTTTTATTACATCTCAGCAGACTGAATGTTTAAGTATAAAAGGGGCGGAGCAGCTCCGCATTCCAAGCGTGCGGCTCGTCTTTCTTGTGCTCGACGTCGTAAAGGTGGTATGCTCCATTGTGGAGCACTCTGGTGACCATGAAGGGGCCTTCCCAAGAGGGAGCAAGCTTGTGTGGTTTCTGCTGATCCACTCAGAGAACTAAGTCTCCCTCTTGAAATGCTCAACCTCTCATGTTTCTGGCATGGAATCGACGTAGGTCTTGCTGATAGATGGTTGATCGGATCAAGGCCATCTCTCTTTCTTCTTCAAGGAGGTCAACTGCATCCTGTCGTGCTTGTTCCTCTTCTTCCTCTGTGAAAATCTCGACTCGGGATGCATTGTGTAGCAAGTCACTTAGAAGAACAGCTTCAGCTCCATAAACCAAGAAAAACGGGGTTCTGCCAGTCGACCGATTGGGAGTTGTCCTCAATCCCCATAATACTGATGGAAGTTCATCGACCCAGGCTCCTGCTGCATGTTTGAGGTCACGCATCAGTCGGGGTTTCAATCCTTTGAGAATCAATCCATTTGCTCTTTCAGCCTATCCATTCGACTGGGGGTGGGCGACCGAGGCATAGTCGACTCGAGTACCTTGTGAAGCACAAAAAGTCCTGAACTCATCAAAATCAAAGTTTGATCCATTGTCAGTGATGATGCTGTGTGGAACACCATATCTGAATGTTATTTCCCTGATGAAGCTGAAAACAGTACTGGCATCGAGGTTCTTGATAGGCTTGGCTTCAATCCACTTGGTGAACTTGTCGACTGCTACAAGCACATGAGTGAATCCACTCCTGCCAGTCCTCAAAGGTCCAACCATATCCAATCCCCAAACAGCAAAAGGCCAGATAAGTGGAATGGTCTTCAGGGCTGACGCAGGCTTGTGAGACATGTTGGAGTAAAACTGACAACCTTCACACTTGTCGACTATTTCTTGTGCCATCTCATTTGCCCGAGGCCGGTAAAATCCCGCTCGGTATGCTTTGGCCACAATAGTCCGAGAGGATGCATGGTGACCACAGGTCCCCGAGTGGATATCATTGAGGATCACTTGACCTTCTTCAGGTGTTATGCATTTCTGACAAACTCCAGTCACACTTTCTCTGAACAATTGTCCTCTTATCACGGTGAAGGCCTTAGATCGACGGACGATCTGTCGAGCCTCTTCTTCATCTTCTGGGAGTTCTCTTCTAAGAATGTATGCGATATATGGTACTGTCCAATCAGGGGTGATGACCAAAACTTCCATGATCAAGTCGACCACGGCTGGAATCTCGACTTCAGTCGGATCGGTGGCACTCTTTGGCTGTGGGGGCTCTTCAGTGAAGGGATCTTCTTGAATTGAAGGTGCATGAATATGCTCCAGGAACACATTACTGGGAATGGCTTCTCTCTTGGAGCCTATCTTTGCCAGATCATCGGTCGCTTGATTTTTCAGTCGAGGGATGTGATGGAGCTCTAACCCCTCAAACCTCTTTTCCAACTTCCTTACTGCATTGCAATAACCAGTCATGGCTGGGCTTCTGACGTCCCACTCCTTCATCACCTGATTGACCACTAAATCCGAGTCGCCATAAACCATGAGGCGACGAACGCCGAGTGAAATGGCCATACGCAACCCATACAGAAGTGCCTCGTATTCAGCCTCATTGTTGGAGGAGTCAAAGTGAATCTGGAGGACATAACTGAGTTTGTCACCACGGGGGGATATCAACACCACTCCAGCACCAGAACCATTTAGCATCTTGGACCCATCGAAGAACATGGTCCAATGCTCCGAGTGAATTTGGGCCGGAAGTTGTTGTTCAATCCACTCGGCGAGGAAATCAGCTATTGCTTGGGACTTAATAGCCTTCTTTGCTTCAAACTTGATATCTAGGGGAAGGAGTTCAATCGCCCACTTTGCCACTCGACCAGTTGCATCTCTGTTGTTCAAAATCTCCGATAATGGAGCGTCACTGACGAATGTAACGGAATGATCAGAGAAATAGTGTGCAACCTTCTTTGTGGTCATGTAAATTCCATAAACAAGCTTCTGATGATGGGGATATCTTTGCTTTGATGGAGTCGGAACTTCAGAAACATAATATACTGGGCGCTGAACTTTATAAGTTTTTCCTTCTTCTT